>NC_053428.1:14449798-14749798 GCF_007990345.1 Gossypium hirsutum | reverse complement strand
AAAAATGACTTAATCAAATCGGTTTCCTAGAAATATCCATGACGTTAAGGTGTGGCAATGGCGGTATGCATGTCTAGCATTGGATCCGAAGGGAGCTTGGTACTTAAGCAGTTCGATGGACTCACCACCTCTTTTCCGGTTTCCTACCTGGTGCACAGCTTCCTTTCACTTTAACCTATAATGAAATTATCTTTTAAAACACTAAGTAAGTTTTTCAGGATCTACAACATAAAATGTTTTGAACGCTTTGATGTGGCATGTCGGATCCGGTCACAACGTCAGGGCCGGGTTTGGGGTGTTACATAGAGAGTTCTCGCAAGTTGTCTATGGTATGGTGTCTGTGTTTAGCAATATTCTTTTAAATGATATCATACCCCATGAAATGACACAACAAAAACATTTTATATTTGCATAATTAACATCGATTTTATAATATCATGGTACATAATTCAAATAGTCTATAACTTTAATTGTAAAAACATATATAAACTTAATTTGGAGAAAGATATATCTCTTTTTATACTACGTAAATTAAGTTAAAAACAAAAACAAAATTTATAATATATAACCTTTATAAATTTTTTTTTATAAATTGTCAAAAAATTTCACAACATTTCTTGTAAGTAATATAATTTCCATAACTTTAGAATGCTATTTTTTTATTATAAATAAGTCACTATAAAAACAAACCATAATATTTATTTATGGATAAATATATTATTTTTATAATACATAATACGAATATATAAATTGTGATATCCCGAATTAGGGCATAAACGGAATAGTGGTTTCGAAACCACAATTTTGAAATAGAAAAAAATTAGTAAGTAGATATATGAGTCTAGTTTTAGGGAAAATTTACGGAATTTGATTTCGAGTTTCGTAACTCGAGATATGATTTTTTTAGCGACTGTGAAACAGATGGATAATTTACTACGAGAATTGTTTGAACTTGTTTAAATGCTAAAATAAGTTTAGTAATGTCTCATGCTCGATTCTGGCGACGGTCTCGAGTAAGGGGGCATTACATAAATAAATTATATCCATACTTTTTAGTTATAATTTTTTATAAATAAATATAATATAAAACTTTTATAATGTAAGTTATTTCTTTTCCTTATTTTTTTTACGTTATATGTATTTAAAAACGATTTTATACTTTTGTAAACTATTTTATATTTAACGCTAAAAAATAAAATTATTTTTAAATACAATATAAAAATAATTTATTAAAAGGTTTTTTCATTTAAAAAGTTTCAGAAATTTGAAATATTATTTTTAAAATAATTTTACAAGTTTTTTAAAATTCAAAATGTTGTTTATAATTTTTTAATAACTAAATAAAAATATCTTATCAAAATTTAAATAAATTACACAATTTTAAAGTATTTTTTTTATGATTGTGACTATTAAATATTTTAAATTATTATTTAAATAATAATTTTATAAAAGTAATTCATGCATTGCATGAGATAAATATATATATAATATAACACTTTTATAACATATACATTATTTTTATAATAAATTTGGCCATAATTTTAAAAATTTTAGGATTTAAATAAAATTTTTTTATTTTAACTTTATAAAATAAAAAATTTATTTTTATAATAACTTTTGAGGATTTTTAATATATTTATTTTGTCATAATCATCTCAAAACACTCATATGTATTCATATTTATAATATAATTTTTATAACTTATATATATAAAAGAATAAATTGAACTTGGGTCTAACTAACTATGTAATTACTTTAATTCTCACCCTCCTTTAATAATTGGAAAGTGTAATTAGAGTGCTCTAATTATACCCAATTTAGTGACAATTACTCAAACATGTCACTTTTGTGTAATTATAAACAATTACACTCAAATTCAATTATCAGATAATTTTCCAACTACTTCCAAAATAAAACAAGGTAAACTCCTTATGAAAACCACTTTTGTTAAAAATAAATATCTTGAAAAGTTACTATTAATTTTTAATATATATTATATTATTTTATAGCATGACGTATTATGTTTATGTTATTTTTTAATATTATAAGTTTTCATAACATTGGATTAAATATTTATGTCGTATTTATTTAGTTTTTGTTGTATTGTATTTTAACAAATAAAATTCTCACTACAAATCTTAAATATCTCTTATTTTGCATAATTTACCACGAACTCATGGTACTTAAAATTTATTTACTTACCAAGTAGGTTATAACAATTATCATCCATTAATATATTTAATTTTTAAAATTTTGACTGATAAGTTAATTTTTTTTCTGAAGAAATCATAATATATTTTTTAAAACACACACTTATTTCTCACTTAATTTCAATCTTAATTACATTTAAAATATCATGGTTTGGATTTTAAATAAAAAATTCCAATCGGACTTGGATGAATAGAAAGACGATTGAGTTAAATGGTATAACGTATGAAGTAGGAGGAGGAGGTTGGAAATGCGGATGATTTTGGCTTCAAACCAAAAAGTAGCTATTAGTAAACATCGATAGAATCAATTACCGCTCAACTACTTTTAGTACTTCTTGGCACTGCAATCATATAACACTCATGATTTTTGTGAAAAAAATAAAATGAATTTTTTTATTAAAATGACTATTTTATATTTTTATGAAAATATTAATTAAAATGTTAAATTTTCTAATATGGTAGTTTGTATGAGTTATGACAATTATCACGTATTTTATACTATTTTTATTTTTAAATTTTATAATTTTTTTATAATTTTATGAATTTTAAATTATTTATTGACGTAACATATAAAAATAATAATGCTATGTGGATTACCACACAAGTTATAACGCTAACCTACTTAAAAAATTAATGTTTTAATTGAAAAAAATGATTTAACTCTTTTTAAAACTAGTCAATTTTAATTTTAAAAAAAACGAGGACCAATTTGATAAGAAAATATAAACTTTAAAATTGAAAATAAGTATTATATATATTTTATTCATATATAATTGATCATGATACTAAATATAGGGTAAATAATATATATCGCTGATATTAATTAAGTGCATAAATTGGCGGACTTAAAAAACAAATTCGGCAACAAATCTTAATAAATACCATTATTCTTATCCGGCAACACAACATTAATTCCTCCACCTTCAAAGCAAGTTTTGGATTTAGTCCACTCTATCACCTGATTTCAACGGACGGCATCAAAGATTGATTGATCAAGATTCTCAACCCTTATTATATATAAATTTCAAATTTGTTAAAAAAATCCAATAATAAAATTAATATATCCAGATTAATCTAAGTAATTATTGATTTCGAAAATCTTAAATATAAACACAGTTCCAATCTATAAATTTTATCAAATTATTGGAGAAATAAATTCTAAAGTAGGCATGATGTTTTTGTTGCTTAAAAAAATTTGTACGAAGAACTACTCAAGACATTTGGAATTGAAACGTGGAAGACTAGGCGAAAGGGTGGGGGCCAAAACGGAAAGCAAGGGTAAAAAGGGAAAAAAGGTGTGGGGGTGACGTTAGGGTAGGCATAAGCAGAAGCAGCAAAAAGGTCTCTCCCACGTGCCGGATGATGGTTTTGCTACGGTCAAATGCCGGTGCCAATAATGCCACGTGTATGCCTAATATTCCAAAAAAACTATTAATAGTTCTTCAAGTTTGAATATTTGACCGTTTTATTTTCTCTTTGGGTCCTCTTTTTCATCATCCCCTAAAAAGGCATCCCTTGATTGTAACCCCTTACTGGTATTCTTCGCTGACTTCTCCTCAGCATCCCCACGCTCCGTTCTAGCGCGTTCTCCCACTCTCCGTCCTTTTTTCTTTTTAATCCCTCTGTTCCTTACGCAAGTAAGGTTGAACTTCTAGATGATAAATTGTTTCCCTAGTGGAGACTTCAAACATTTTTAGATTTCTTATTCTATAACCAGTAATTTAATATTATTATTAAACAAAAAATATTATTATTATTATTTAAGAGTCCATGATACTTGTAACCCTTTTATTTTGTTTGTTCAAAAAATACCCAAATTTCATGCTTTCTTTTTTCTCATTTAATTTTCACCTTCTTTTATTATTGTACAAATTTGTACTACAAATTAGAAATTTATTGTAAACAAATTAAATTTAAAGATAATGAATATAAACCAATTTTTTAGAAAATATATATTCACACAGTCCGGCGGATGAGAGTTTAGTAAAAGAAGGGCTAAGACCTAATTAAGGGGGGTGACTACAAAGTGTGGGTCAGGGAATGCCAAGTATGGACTGGAAATGTTTCCATACTAGAAGCCACTTTTTGCTCTTCCTATTGGAAGGTGTTTGTCAAACCTTCTTTTATACAGTGCTTTCTATCTCTATATCTTTTCATCACGACTTTTACATGTATATTGGCTGAAATATCCATATGTCTGTATTTATATGACTCAAACAACATAAAGAGATGTCCTGAAACCCTGAAAGTCCAAAACCAAAAACACTAATATTTCAAACCCCAGCTCTCTCCTATCCCTTCCAACTTTTTTTCCCTTGATTCTTTTGTTATTCGTCTTCTTGGTCGATCTCTCCATGTCGGATCATGGATTCAGAGACTTTTACTACCATGGGGGTGCATTCAACAATATTGATCATGATCAGCAAAGTTATGGTGGTGAAACTGATCACATGTACAGAGTTTCATCGTCCTCCATTGATCCTTCCTACATGAGCTTCACCGATTGTTTACACAGTACTTCCATGGACTACGGTTCACTTGAGAAAGCTTTCGGTCTGTCACCTTCGTCGTCGGAAGTGTTTTCTTCCGTCGAAGGCGGCAATCGGTCGATGATGAAGCAGCACGTTGGGGCGGATGAATTAGGAGGCAATACCGGTGAAGTTACGGCGACTCTTAATTCTTCTGTTTCTTCGTCATCAAGTGAGGCTGGTTGCGAAGAAGATTCAGACAAGAGTAAGAAAGATGGGCAGCCAAAAGGATCGGACGATGGCGGTGAAAGCTCAAAGAAAGGGTAAATGAATTAAGTTTCTTTTTTTTTTCTTCTTTTTCATAATATTATTGGTAACAAATTATGAGGTTGTAACTGGTTGGGTTTATTGTATCTAATAGAAATAAAGCGAAAATGAAAGGGGAGAAGAAGCAAAGAGAACCACGATTTGCTTTCGTGACTAAAAGTGAAGTTGATCAGTTAGAAGACGGCTATAGATGGAGAAAATATGGACAAAAAGCTGTGAAAGACAGTCCATACCCGAGGTTTGGTTCTTTCGTTTTCTTAATCTACCACCAAACACATATGTTGAAAATAATCTTATCTTTTAGACACTAAAGAAACTACTTGCGAAATTATGTCTGAAACCTTGATCTTGCATTACATCTTCTCGCCCCCTTCTTTTGACTTGCACCTAGATGATCCGTCAATATAGAAACTTAATCTGTACGTAATAACTTGAGGGTTTAGCCGTTCAGGTATTTGTCTTTGAAAGCTATAAAGTAGGCTTAAATAATATGTATGTATGTGTGTGAATATGATTAGATTTTCTCGGGAAACAAACACCAACTTGTGCTTCCACTGGTGAAAAATTATCCAGCTTCTTTATCATTATGTAAGGGATACATTTCTGTTTATCATTGCAGAAGCTACTACAGGTGCACTACTCAGAAGTGCACGGTGAAGAAAAGAGTAGAGAGGTCATTCCAGGATCCGTCCACTGTGATCACAACATACGAAGGTCAACACAATCATCCACTTCCGACAACACTGAGAGGAAGCGCAGCTGGGTTGTTCCCACCTTCCATGTTAACCCCATCGCCACTGGGGAGACCAAGCTTCCCGCACGAGTTGCTCATGCAGATGCCTAACTATCATCATCAGATGAATAACCAAGCACCCGCTGGTTCAATGTTTGCCGAAAACTTTAGCCCTTTTCAGCAGTACGTCCATCAACACCAGGTTCCTGACTATGGACTTCTTCAAGACATGGTTCCTTCCACGTTCCTTAAACATGAACCATGAGTCTCCACTCTTAATTACATCGTCTTTTTACTCCTTGTGTGTGTACATATTTATATTATATAATTAGGATTTAACTACTTTTTCATCAAATTGAACTTCTCTCTAGAGCCTATGAATTATTATTCAATTACTGGTCTCGAAAGGCCTAACATTCAAGGACTAGATGGGGAGCAGGATTTCTTCTTCTTTTGTGTATTCTTCTTGCAACTTGGTTTTGAGTCTGTAACAAATATTTAGAGGTAAAAGCTTCTTTGATAGGGGGGATGTGGAGGTGAAGGTCAGATATAATATGGTAGATTTTTGAAGAAAAAGAAACCTAGGATTAAGAGGATTTGCAGGTTTGTAATAGTGGATTAATTAAACTGCATTTTATATGCATAGTTGTTTTATCATTATTCTTGATGGGATTATTAGTGAAGAATTTGAGCATTATATATACCTTAAAATTTCCTTTACTATAAACTTTTCTTGAGCTGGCTATCTATAGCTTATAATCTGAACTCTACTCAGAAATTAAGAGCTAAATAATTAATTACGCAGCAGGAGAAAAAAACAACAACTAAAGTTTAGCTGAATAAGAAAGTTATGAGTCATCATCCTGTCTTTATAAGGCTGGATCCTAGTCCTAAACTATATATATACAAATAAAAAGTGGCTTATAGTGAAAACCTAATTTTGAACACCGCATGTAACATGAAATAAATATTTAATATGAAACCATCATATGGTACTAATAAAATGAATATAAAAATGAATTACTAGAGCATGTTTGAATTTACAGTCTTTAAATTCTTAAGAGCACCAATTGAATTAAAGATATCAAACTTTCTATATACTATGAATTATTAGATTTAAAATTTTCATGGCAAATGACCTAACGTCCCCTTAATTTGATAGATACTTCTCCTCAATATTTTAATTATAAATTTATTCTAATCATACATGTACTATTGTATGGAGTAGTTAATTAATTGAAATTAATGTAAGTGCCTATCATTTATGATATTGTTAAATTTGACTTGAGAGACGTAGAAGCCACGTTTTCGGTCAAGTCTTGAACGAAATTATTAGAAATTTGGTTTCGTGTTGAGATCACCAAAAATATAGCATAATTAAAATATATACCTTAAATAATAATAATAATAACAAATCTGGTCCTGCTCCTCCTTCAGCTCTCCCTAACTAAAACAGCGTTGAATATATAATTAAATGACAAAATTCATTAGTCATATGCAGTCAAATAATATAGAAATGCTTAATCCGGTGCATTTCATTAAGGAATAAGGTGGTTTTTGGCCTACGCACTAATCAAAGAAAAACAGTCACTAAACTAGTTAACTAAAATTCATAGCTACTTCTTTTTAAAGGTGAATACATACCCAAATTTAAATTCAAGTATAAACATCCGAGTATAAATTAGTTTATTCAAGTAAACACTACTCCAAATTAATTTAAATTAAAGGGTTAATTAAAAGGAGTATAAAGACAATAATAAGAGTAATAATGTTTCTTTTTTTTTTGATAAAAAATATGGTTTTTTTATATATTATAAATTAGTAAAAATGATAGTTAAAGTTGAAGATAAAAACTTTAAATCTAAATAAATCTGATGAACAACTTTAACCGGGGGACTTGAAATACTAATATGGTTGTTTTCTTTTTGCTATTATTGTTGTGGTTAATAGTTTCTGAAGGAGGTATCTCGATGGCTTCTTACCATGTTCCAACACTAATAAAATAAACAGTTGATTTACACAGAAAGATGTATGATTTTAAAATTAGCAAATTGAATTTGTTAGATGATGACTATCCCTAATTAATTCCAACCAATCTTGTAATTATAAATTATAGATATGGATCAAGAGTCAGAATTAACATTTTGCTCCTTGAATGAGATTTTGGTATGGTAGAAATAAATAAATAAACTTCAAAAATTTAAATTAATTTAACAGTGGGCCATTTTAATGAGTAGTGTACAGGAGTAAGAAAGAATTGTGGGGAACATTGAATTTCACCAAATTTCAAGAAGAAATTTAAAGGGCAATCAAAATTTTAAATTTGAATTACATTAGCAAGATAATTTGGGTTGGTGATGATATAATAAATTTTAATATTACTATGTTACAAATTTACAATCTTAAAAATCTTTTTACAACTTTTCATTAATTAATATAATTTTAATATTATTGATAAAAGTTCGAGTATTTATATTTGAATATCATCATCATATGTAAATTATGCATATGTGAATTTTAAGTCAAATTACTTTACGATGTTAATAACTTTATTTTATTTTATAATTGATTGGATATATACTTATATATATTTACACTTTAAAAATGATTTCTTCCCCAAAAAAATTCCACTGCTTTTCCAACAATTCATTTAGAGATTATAATGAAGATTAGATTCAAAAGGAAGATTAATATATGGACTATCTAATTGGGTCAAGCTAAAGCATCTGCCCATCATTTTCAGCCTGCAACTACAGCTCTAACTCCATACCAAACAAAAGAAAAAAAAAAAAACAAGAAATTTCCAAGGTTTGATTTGATATATATTTTTAATTTCACAAATAAAATCTAGAATTATCATATATTCATTTTTTAAAAAAATTATATTCTAAAACGTATCACTTTATGAATTTTGGAGATGAAATTTAATTTTCTTATAGACCAAAGTGAGATAACTTCCAAGTTAATCAATTGATTGAAATAGAAGAGTGGGCTCCTGATTCCCTGAATATGCACTTTTACATGCAGAAAGGTCAAAAACAAGGTTTCCATAGGTTCGATTGTAATAAATAAGGGTTAATTTTGCAAATCAAAAGTATTTATGATGGACGGCTGAGAATTGAAATCAAACGTCTCTTATATATCAATAAAATATGACTTGTCATCAATAATTGTCTATCACATTAGTGCGATTCACTTTGCAATGGCGATATTCCGTAACAATCAAAATCAAAATTCAATTACAATTCCGATAAAAGTAAGAAAGTAAAATCAAAATTTATTAGCCTTTTAATGGCCCATGATGAAGGTCTATGTTAAGTTTTCACACCAGGTCCACCCTCCGTTCAGAATATATAAAAAATAATACCCTCTAACTTTACAAAAAAATTATTTTAACATTCTATTTAATTTTTTTAATCTTTTTTAACTTTTAAATTTATATTTTTTTATCAAATCACCTCCAAAATAGATAACAAAATTAATTTTTTTAATATTTTTAACGTAACAAACTACGTGAACTGCTAAGTGAATAACATGCCATCGTTTAATTAATTTTTTAAATATAAAAAATAATTTTTTTATAATTTTTATACTTTTTAAAAATAATTTTAATGATTTTTAAAAATTAATTTTATAAAATTTTTGAAATTTTAAAATTTTAAAAAATTAATTAAATACTAACACATTATCCACGTGATAATCTATATGTATTTCATGTCAGCAGAATTAAAAACATAAACTTTTAAAGTAAATTCAAGAGTTAAAAGTAATGAAAGTTAAAATGAAATGCTAAAATGAATTTTTTTATAAAATTGTTGGGAAAAAATTATTATGCCCTAAAATTATAAGAAAGTAATGACCCATTATCCATTTTCTTTAATGACAGATTAATAATTAGATTATTGTATCTTTTAAATTTAAAATATACATTGTATTATCATTTTTTATATTAAATTGAATAATTAAATTTAATAAAAATATATTAATTTTCTTGTCAAAAAAGATATACTAATTTTTATAAAAATTAGAAAATGTTTAATTTTTGACACTGTTAATAAATAATAATTAACTAATTACAATATTACCAAAGTTGAGCTGAAGAAGCTTTAATAGAAAGTACAAAAAGATAATTAAATTAGAATGTTAATCCTAACTCATTGGACTATTATTATGTATAATTTAATTAAACATTCAATCTGTTTTTATAGAAGAAAAAAGGAAACATTCTATCTGTAGCAGCTGTAATCTGCTGGAAATAATTATTTTAGAAATTTCTGTTTTTCTTTTGTAAAATAATTTATGTTTTCTCTGTTATTTTTCTCACATCACATTAACGCGCACAAAACTGAAAGCAAAATAGCAACAAGAGACCCAACCAAACAACAGCAACCATGGCAACAACAACCGTTTGAGAGTGTGAAAACGACGTCATATCTGGAGTTTTTTTTTTCTTCTTTTCTCTATTCTTGAAGCAAGCTGGTTAGAGATCTCCTTCGTCTCCAAATATTCAATTCGCCGTTTATTTTATTATGTAATTAAAACATAAATTTGTTTTAGGCGTTGTATTTATGAGCATGTCCTAGCACAATCTCTCTATTCTACTCATTGGTTTTCTCTTTCTTTGGTAACTATTCTTTCTTCTTTTGTTTTTCCTTCTCACTTTTAATTTAGACTTTTCATTTTTTGAGGATTGGTTTAATTCGGTGCTGTTGCAAATTTCACAGTTGGAGGAGGTTATTGTTTGATCCAGAAAAGAAATGGTAGTTTCTGGGCCAATTACGCCTGGACAGGTACGGCTTCATATTAAAATTTTATTGATTCATTGATTTTTTTTTTGTTTAAGTTAAGATTTAGTTTTGAGATTTTTTTTAAAAAAATTTTGAATTTGGACAATGTGATTTATTAGCTGAAAACATTTGGAGTTGTTTTTTTGCAATTATTAAATTTGTGATTTCTATATACTAATTTTGGAGTCTGTTTATTTTGTTTCGTTATTGAGGAAGTATCTAAGATTCAGGCCCGCTATTTTTTTTCTATAGAGTTTCAGAGCTTACTCATAAGCTCGTGTTTGTTTGTAGAAAATTATCTTTTTCTTTTGAGATTAACAATGATGATAAGGGTTAAATTTCTTGTTTCTACTAAGAATCTATGAAAGTTCTATGGTTACGAGATTTACATAAGTGGCTTGCTTGGTTTGATGTGTGAAAAGATTTGACTCACAACTGAGTGACATGTATGGAGAATCTGATGAATTATGGTTAGTTGTGATGATACTAGTGTTCATAATGTAAATCAAAGTGAAACTGTGAATGAGATTGGGAAGTTTATGAAGTTTTACTTGATATTTTATCAAAAGAACTTACGTGCAATTGTTATAATGCAGGAGTGGCATTTTAATTATTTCAACATCTATTTCAAATTGGGCTTTTATTTTTCATCTTTTAAACTTCTATAATCATGCATTATGTGAATATTTCACTCCACTATTCTAATTTTACTTATGTCACTTGTTCTTACTATTTTATTATATTTTATATATATTTAAACTGATCAACTTGTTCTTCTATGACTAGTTTTACCCAAAATACTTAATGAAGCCTTTTTTTATAATTGTTACAGGTGTCTTTTCTCTTAGGAGTTATCCCAGTTTTCATTGCATGGATATATTCAGAGTTCCTAGAATACAAGAAATCGGCATCTCTTTCTAAAGCGTAAGTAATCATTTCAAGTAGGAGTTAGCGCAGGTGCACAAATTTGTTAGCTTATATCACTATTCTTTAGAGTTATTGACTTCAATATTTGCTGATGCTAATGACTGTGTTTCATTTGCAGCCATTCAGATACTAATCTGGTTGTATTAGGAAAGGAGACAATTAAAGAAGATGACAGGGCTGTTTTGCTTGAAGGGGGTCTAACAAGATCAGCATCTTCTAAGCTCCATGCTTCATCCATCAAAACAAACTTGATTAGGTTGCTTTCTTTAAGTTTCAGTGTTGTTATAGTTTTCCATGATTGTACTCTAAACTCATCTTACCATTTATGATTCCAGGTTTTTGATCATGGAAGACTCTTTCCTTCTGGAACACCGAACCACTTTGAGAGCAATTTTAGTTATAAACAGAAATACACTTTTTTTGGCAGCTTTCTGTTTTTGTCTTATATTTGACTACGCAGTCTAATGCAGGGCCGAGTTTGGGGCTATTCTGGTGTACTTCTACATATGTGATCGGACAAATTTACTAGGAGAATCTACCAAGGTGCTTTTATACCTGGTTGTGTTGTTGACTGTAATTCATGCTTTCATCTGTGGTTTTTTTGAAAAAGCTAAACCTTATACTATTGCATCTGCATACTTATTAGGGTCTTCATTTTCATTATTATTTATAGTTATATTATTTTGTGCTTTCTGGTTATGTTGGTATCTTACTTTTATCTATGTCCATCTGGTTTTCTCTTAATTCCTTTCCCCTTCAGAATGACAGAAAGAGGCTTTAGTTTTGGTTTACTAGTCTCTTAAAAGTCTCTTCAATTACTTTTTGCATTCCACTACCCTTGAAGGTCATTGTTTGTTGTCCTCATTTTCCTTTTAGTTGAATGTTAAACAACCTTTTTTCTTCCCTTGTACTTGCATCCTTTCTTGGGTCCTCTTGTTTGGGTAAATATTTGATACTTCTTTAATAAGCAGGTGTTGACCACTATGTCCTTTCGCTTATGGTTCAAAATAAAGGATTACCATACATTGTCCGAAATTATTTACTTCTCTGGTGGTTGGAAATGTTTGATGGCTAATTTTTTTCCTCTTTAAATGGTTTAAAGTAGCTGTATATTTGCACATTTATGGTAGGTTGAGAGTTGGTACTTTGCTTTCTTATGTTGATTAACATTAAAAGTTTTTTTGTTTTTTGTTTTTCTCAATATGATTTCTTATGTGTATTTCCTTGTACAGAAATACAACCGTGACCTTTTCCTCTTCCTCTATGCTCTTCTCATCTTAGTTTCTGCAATGACTTCTTTGACAAAGCATAGTGACAAATCAGCATTCTCTGGAAAGACCATGCAGTACCTTAGTAGGCATCAGACTGAAGAATGGAAAGGATGGATGCAGGCAAGTGTTAATTGTTTAACTTGTAACCTGTGAATGAGTAACTACTTAAGCATAGGCACCTTCCAAACACCTAATTTTGAAAAGAAGGTATTTAGATTATATTTCCTTATGTTCCTTTGTGTTTACTTTCCTCAATATCGTAATTTCATTTTTAAATCTTGGAAAAGGTCAATGTCATAACTTTCTGCCGCAATACCTTTTTTCTGTTTGGTAATAGCTACCTCATTATTTGAATTTTGATCCATATATTTAATCTTAACAGTTGTTCATTGGCTTTTCTTAATCTTGCTCATTTGTTCTAATATTGATAAGAATATTCCCTATAAATTGTGAAACTATCGTATGAAATGCTTTATGATAATTGATATGAGTATTCTGTCTTTAGACCTGCACTGATGTTCCCATGCACCAATTCCTGATTTGTGAGATTGCTTGTGTTTGCAGTAGCATGGCATCCATGCTCTCTGCAGATTACTTATTCTGTACTAAATTCAGCTGCATTCGCATGTCTTTTTTTGGGGGGGCTTTTTGCAGGTGCTATTTCTAATGTACCATTATTTTGCTGCGGCGGAGATATATAATGCAATACGTGTCTTCATTGCTGCATATGTTTGGATGACGGGATTTGGCAACTTCTCATACTATTATATCAGAAAGGACTTTAGCCTAGCACGTTTTGCTCAGGTGATACTCTATACCATTCCAGCATTCCAGTTATTAAGGGTTATATATATTATATATCCACTTTATTCATATCAGTAAACCTCTTATTCTTCTATAACTTCTATTTGATGCAGATGATGTGGCGACTAAACTTCTTTGTGGCATTTTGCTGTATTGTTCTCAACAATGACTATATGCTTTACTACATCTGCCCAATGCACACGCTTTTCACCGTAATGGTGTATGGAGCTCTTGGGATTTTCAACAAGTATAATGAGATACCATCGGTGATGGCTGTGAAAATTCTTGCATGCTTTCTTGTAGTTATCTTTATTTGGGAAATTCCTGGAGTTTTTGAAATATTCTGGAGTCCACTAGCTATCCTATTAGGTTTGCAACCTTCTGACTTCATTCTTCTGATTTTTTTTTTTTTGTTTATCAACTTACCAGTAATTTACAGCTTAGAATATTCATGTCCTTTTCTGATGCCTTTCGATATGCTTCGATATTTTTTATTCTTTTTATTGCATTAAAGTTGGAATGTCTTTGCTTTAAATATGTATACTTTCAGTTGAACTTCATTTTTAATATACGTATTTCAAAGCCAGTCATTCTTCTTCACTGGGATATGTTGTAGTTGTTTGCTTATATCAGTTATTTTGTCTCTTACTGGCAGGGTACACTGATCCTGCAAAACCTGATCTCCACCGGTTGCATGAGTGGCATTTTAGATCTGGTCTGGATCGCTATGTATGGATAATTGGAATGGTGTATGCCTACTATCATCCAAATGTAAGAAAAAAAATTCAATCATCAATCTAGTTCTCTTTGTGCACAATTAACTTTCTCATTGAAATGTTTTAAATCTTAGGTTGAGAAATGGATGGAAAAATTGGAGGAATGTGAAACCAAGAGAAAATTTTCAATCAAAGCAAGTGTTGTTGCAATTGCTTTATTTGTAAGTTGCCTGATCTCTAGATCTCTATATTGCCATTATGCTTATTTTGTTTTTGATGGAGGCTTTTTTTCTTTTATTTCTTAAATTCTTCAGGTTGGCTATATGTGGTATGAATGTATTTACAAGCTGGACAAGGTTACTTACAACGAATACCACCCATACACATCTTGGATTCCCATAACGTGCGTATTAATGCTATCTTTTTTCTAGTTTACTTGGAACACTAGAGGAAGTTTATGTGAAAGTGCAAGGAATATCATGTAAATAGAATCTGATTCCCATGTCTTCTTTCTTGTGATTCTAGTGTCTACATTTGCTTGCGGAATTGTACTCAGCAGCTTCGAAGTTACAGTTTGACTCTCTTTGCGTATGTTTCTGGAAATAACTAATTCATTTGATTCCACCTTTCTTACTAGACTGTGGGTTATTGATTTGCCTTTTGAGGACTTTCTGGTGCTATTTTAGCATTGCTCTAATTAATGCTACATTTTTGTGCTTCCTAGGTGGCTTGGCAAGATAACTCTGGAGACTTACATTTCGCAATTTCATATCTGGTTGAGGTTTGTTGACCATTTAAACGTCTTGTTTTAATCTGTTCCTCAAATTATATCTAAAACAAAAGCCTGTTAGTGAAATTGGTTTTCCTGGATAACTAGTTCCATCTCTGCATCCTTTATAAAAAGCATGATAATTCAACAAGCACTGAAGCCAACGTAAGATTAACATATTTACATGTCTACAAGATTGTTATAATTGCATTTCGCACCTGCAGATCAGACATGCCTAATGGACAGCCCAAGTGGCTTCTTTCTTTTATCCCGGAATATCCCCTGCTCAACTTCATGCTCACAACAGCTATTTATGTCTTGGTGAGCAAATTCTCTCCTCTCTTCCATATTTTGTCAACAGTTTCGATTGTATTCATTTTGCTCACTTTTGCTACCATCTTGCCTTGGTTCTGCAGATATCTCATCGTCTGTTCGACTTGACCAATAAACTTAAGTCAGTTTTCATTCCCACAAAAGACAACCGACGGCTGCTATATAATTTCATTGCTGGAGTAGTCGTTTCAGTGTGTTTGTACTGCACTTCACTCATTCTTCTTCAGATTCCTCATTCAATTGTAAGCTACTAATCATTATGAAGAACTAACGAGTTTTCTGAATTTTAGACAATGTGTCCGGTCTTCTTTATCAACATTTGTTATGTTATATTAACCTGCATATAACTGATTCCATAATTACAGGCCTGAGAAAGCATGAAGTTGGATAGCGAGCGCTTTTACATCGGACATACAAAAAACATAAATAGTTGGAGCAGAATAAGTGAACTTGGAAGACGTCTACACGATCTAAGCTTTCGGATTTGAATGTTTCCAATGATTTTGAGTAAAATTGCCCTCTATTTTTCATCCTCGATCTGGAACTATGAGTCTTGGCTTTGCGTTGGGAGCATGATGGGGGCAAGCAGGCAACCAACAGGAAGTAAATCTTTTTCCTTTTTTTTTTCTTTACATTTTGTTGAATATTGATGAACTGCAATATATCGTTTCCTTTTGTATTTTTTTTTCCTTTTTTGGTCATTTATTGAAGGAAAAAATGTAAATTGATGTGACGTAGAATGTGGTGTTTCGGTACCAAACAGATCGGAGATACAATAGTAATGCAAAATTTTATTGGGAACTTCTCTCTCATAATCATTTGTCATTTGGGCATGTATTTTACGACATCAAAACTAGGTATAATTATGTAATATTTTGAGTGAGAGAGTGATATGTAACCTTATTAATAAGAAAATGTTTTTAGATATAAATTGAGCTAAAATCAATTTATCTTTGTTGCAACCATTTGAATCTTTGAACACTTACTCTTGAAATGCCTATGTCTCTCTTTCTATTTATTTATATTGTAATTCTCACTTTTATTTGAAGCGAACAATTTAATTTAAAGAGTATAGTGTTTGTTTTTTTGACACTTGAGTAAATCTTTACAAAAGCTTTCATTAAGAACGTTTTAAGTGTGATTAAAACTATTTATTTCTGGGCACCACAATTTTCACCTTAACCAAATATTTTAAAAGCATTAAAATTTTCATTTCACGTTTGCTTTACTTATCAATATTTAAAGAAACTACATTTGAATTATATGTTAAATATCATTTTGATGTTATTGTTAACCTTTATCGTTTAATATATTGAAGATTTAAGTTATAAAATTGGTTTAATATGTTATTCAAAATTAATTATGAAACATAATTAGATTATTTGAAAAATATAGATTTTAAATTATTGAAATTATATTATAAATTTATCCTTAAATTTTAAAAACTTCACCAAAAGTTAAATATTAAACATTAAGTTTTTTATAGGATAATATAATATTAAAATAAATAAAATAAATGAAAATAAATGAAAATATTTTCCATAACTATTATATACTTATAATTTTCCACACTTTTTCAAAGAAAAAAGTCCATCATTTTTTACTTTGAACTATAAAATTAGTATAAAAATTAAATCATTAAAAATATTATTTTTCAATTGATTTAATTTTTTCAAAATGTGTTCATGAATAAGCCAAAGCTAATTCTGATTGAAATTTATGAAGATTAAACTTAACTTTAAGTATTTACATAATGTTATATTATTTACATAATTATAAATTAATTATCTCAAAACAATTTATATAGGATATCCTATTTAACATATATAATAATTAAAAATATTACAAATAAAGAAATTATTTAAAATACTGCAAGATGAATCAGTCATATTCTTAAACTAGGTAAAGTTAAGTGTTGTTGAATTTAATTTTTCATGCAATATGCATTACTAAATAAAGCAATCACAAAATAATCAACTAATGGACTTATCATATTTGGAAGAAGATACTTAATATTGAATCATGAATGTCGACAGCATTATTGACGATAAGAGTGCTGGGCATCCACACCCACCATACAACAAAACAAATCTACAAGAGAAGGGAGAAATTTGAAGAAACTCACTGCACTCAAAAGCTTAGAATATGGATTCTTTATATAGGCACTACTAAATCTCTTGATTCCTTACTTTTTTAATTAACTTAACACAACAACAACAGCTAGCAATTTATTTAAATATATTTTGTAATAATTCAATTATAAATTAGTGTTGTTATGTCCGCAAAGTTAATTTAATATTAACATTTGAGAAGAACAAACAAAAAAAATTGAAGGGTCTGAGTTAAAATGTTTATAGTCAATTTATGGTATTACTGATTAATCCTTCATTATTACCATGTATACATTATTTTTATTTTTCCTAATATGGTAGAAGTTTAGAATTGTTTTGTTGGTGTCGAAACCATCTCCCTTTTTTTTAAAAAAAAATTTGATTTAATGAGAAAAACAGGGGGGATCGACTTTTGAAAATAAGACATGGAGTCACTACCGATCCTTTTGTTTTGGTGTGATCGGATCATTGTTTCTTCTTTTAGAAGCGGCGGCTGAACTTGTATGGCGACTTCTCTCCACCTTTGTGCGTACTGTCTGAAACTTTCATTTGACTTCTTCTCCATGTTCTGGAGAGTGATTCTGTCGGGGGTCATGTCCGTCACATGATTGTATTGCTTCATGAAGGCCTGAGTCAGGTACTTTCATAAGTTAATTTTAGTGTGGCTTAATTCGTATACCACTTAGATGTCGCCCCAACCAAAATATCTTGAAAGCAGTGAATTAATACCTGGTCGTTGTTAACGTATCCCGTCATTCGCCGGCAAAACATAGTGATGTGAGCTTCAGGGTAGCTCGTCCTATTGTATTTCTCGAATTCGGGCATTTTGAATTTGGGGGGTAGGACCAAATCTGGGACCAAACTCAGGTCCTTAGCATCAATCTCTTGATGATTATCTGCGCTTTCCATAGCTCTGAATTTCTCCTCGAGCCATCTACACCGTTCTTCCAATTGTTTATCCGAATCTATCCTCGCCTTTTCTTCTTCAGCAACTTCGTCCAAATCGGGAACGGGCGGATAATTTGGGTTATTAACAAGGTTGAGCCTGAGTCGGGTTGGAAATTCATCGGTATCAAAGCTCCGGCCTGAATCTGCTATGGCATGATCGTAACAGATGGTTTTTGTAAATTAATCTCGGGCTTTATCGGTGCATATGTTGGAGTAAAGCCAGGGGGTATTGAGGATCTTCATTAGTTTCATCAACGTTGTCCATGGGGCCCTTTTCCTTATCCGTTCTTCCCAACAGCAATTGGGATAACTGACTCATCATTTCTCTCTGGGATTCCATCATTTGCTCTTTCATTTCTCGCTGAATCTTGGCTAGCTGCTATTGCATTTGGGACTGTATTTGTTCTTGCATGTCCTTTTGTATTTGCTCCAATTTCTCAAGTCTTTTATCCATTAACTTTTTTCTTGTACCGTAGGGATGCGTAGTTGGTTGGTTTTTGTTGGTTTCCAGGTTACTGAAATGATTTGTAATTAATTAATTAGAAACCTCTTATGGCCTTTAATGCATAATGATATGATGTAATGCAAATGCATGAATGCAAAGGATGCATCAATTTTGATTCAATTTCCTATAGAAAACTTCACCAGAAAATAAAATTCTTTTATATAAAGTTGAGTTACAGATGAAACTTTGCTCTAATACTTAAAGCTTTAATTTTCCTAAGCAACGAGGCCAACTCCTGTCCGCGATCTGACTCAAACTCGTACTTCACACTCAGTGTGTCCGCCTGTACCGCTAAAGCTTGCAAGTAGTCAGCTACTTCCCGAATCCAGGTTATGGCTTCCCTCATAAGGTAATCACTGTTTCTGACTTGGTCTTGCATATGGTGAAGCTGTTCTTTCCAACGGTCTTCATTTGCCTCGAAAAACTAAATCCGCATCTCATAGTTTTGCAGTGACGCATCTAACTCTTCTATTTTTCCTTTCGTTTCTTCTATCTTGCTCAAGCTTGCCCTCAATTCCATTGCGGTGTTGCGGTTTCGGTACTGATGAAGAGACTTCTCGAGTTTTGGCACTCTAGCCTTTAATTCACCTCGTTCGTTTCTACTTTCTGACAGACTCTTCTCTAAATCTTCATTTTGTGCTTGAGCTTCTCGGAATTTCCTTTCCTATCTGTCGGCATTGGTCTTTTCTTCTCGAATTTCATGGCACCATTGTTCGGAAGTTTTACCTAGCCCCGCAGTTCTCATAGACAAATGTAGCTTCTTATAGTCAGTCTTCAAGCTGCCTAGATCTTCTTCGGCCTTAGTTTTCCCTTTCCTCTACTTCTCGGCCTCTGACCTCTAGACATCAGCGTTTAATCTCAGGTGTATCTTCTCTTCCTCTAATTGTTCGATCTTTTTCCCAAGCTCTGAACTCTTCTTCTCGAAGCCTTGCTTTATAATTTCCAACTCCGATGGGGTGACTTGTAATTGTTCCACCACAGGTCGAGTATTCTCCAAGCGTGGTTTAGGAATATTATCATTAACCCTATTCCTAAACCATCCATCATACTCAGGCGTCACCATAGAATCGACGGCCAACCTTTTCATCCAACGAGTTTGCTTCCAAGCATCCGATAGCTCCCGAACTTTCTTCTTATAGTAGGCGCCTTTAAAGGAGAATTCACACTGAGCGAGTCCGTAGGTCGTGGGTACAAACTGCCTCGACTTATATTGCCTCAACGCAAGCAATGTTGTATACCCAGTAGCTCCCCAAATTCCTAACAATGGCACCCAATCAAAGTCACCACATCGATACATGATCTCATCTGGCACTATCCACTAAGCTTTCCACTCGATATCCCCTTCCTTGAGGTTTTGAAGAATTTCCATCCATTTCTTTTCCGAGACATCCTCTCTCCTTTGTATGGCCGCCTCCTCTTTTAACGGGGAATAACCTTCGGAAAAGACCCAATAAGAAACCTTGTCTACTTTCCAAAAGTGTCCATGAAACCATACCATCAATAATTGTGCACATCCAATAACCCGCCCCTCGCTTGTCTTCTGACATGAGCTCAAAGATCTGAACGTCTCAGCCAATATTGTAAGTGCCGGTGTGATTCCCTTCTCAAGGCGATCGAATAAGTCAATGACTGCCTCATCCACGTGCCTCAAAGCCTTAGGAAAAATTACCAATCTGTAGATGCTTAAGGCGAAGATATCGACCCTCTTTCTTTCATCTGGATGCGTCAAAATCAAATCTCGCAAATTCTCCTAAGGGATACATTTACCATCTCCCTTTTGTTGAATCTGAGCAGTGACCCAAGACTCACTTATCCCTAAAATGCTCATCAATTTCTTTACGAAAGACTGACCACTAAAAACCTGAGCATAAGTATTTCGGACCTGAACTTTTGGACATCTGAGCAGAGTAGTGTATTCCTCCATGGTAGGTACTAAATCCACTTCTCCAAAAGTGAAACACTTATAAGCAGAATTCCAAAACTGAACCATAACTCGGAATAGATGCTTGTCCACCCTAATATCTAGCAAGTAGGATATATCGCCATAGCTTTGATAAAACAACTGCTTGGTCCCTTCATCCCAACTAGCCCAAATATCTCTCAACTCTTGCAGCTCATTCTGTGCTACATTGACACGAGTGAAATCCTGCAACTCTGATATATATCCTTCTGCCAGGCTATCCCCTTTTGCTGATTGTAGCTTCTCTGACCATGCACGAACGGCCGTATTATCCTCGACTTTACTAAGAAATTCATTCTCCATGTCAAAGTTTCTAACTTAGTAATTGAATACTAACCAACACCTCATTTAGTGTGCAATGTCATGCAAAACACAATCAAAACGAAACACGGGTTAGTATCAAATAATAGTGATAAGGTGCAAACACATAAACGATAATTACAACACATATACGGGTAAATACTAAGGCTTGACGCGGCTCCATCCAAGGATAGCTCCTAAGGTTCACTATATATGGTTCGGTTCTAGAGATAAGGTACCCGAACTAGCAGATTCCTCAATCCTCACCCATTATAGGCTTATACAGATCGAGTTCGGTTCAGGGGGATACATTTCCCTATGACCATGCGGAGATGAAAATCTCACGAAATCATAGGTACGGATGTACCCCGGAAGCAATCCACTAACCCATGCGGAGGTGAAAACCTCATGAAAGTGTAGTTTCTTACTCTCACTTAGAAGGTGTGACCATAGCGATGATGCAATGAAATGCAGTATTATTCTACAAGACCCGGACCATAACAACCATACAAACAAATGCATTTGAAAGACACGTGATTTTTAAAATAAATTTTGAATTTTTGACAAAAGGACAGTAGACAATCAATTTTATGGCTTGACTCTCTCGATTCCCCAGCGGAGTCGCCAAGCTGTCGAAACCATCTCCCTTTTTTTAAAAAAAAAATTGGATTTAATGAGAAAAACAGGGGGGATCGACTTTTGAAAATAAGACATGGAGTCACCACCGATCTTTTTTTTTTGGTGTGATCGGATCACCTAAGAATGAGGTTATTTTAATAAAACATTTTTAGTTTACTAAAACAACGATTTTGGTCTACGAATTTTTGAGAAAACGGGTTCGAGAGTCAGTTACGCATGAGGAAGGATTAGCACCCTCACTACGCCCAAAATTGGTACCAAATCGATTAAATACTGTCCTTATGTCTAAGATTTAAAAAATATTTTTGAAATGTGGTTCCCTTTTGGTAATATTTGAATAACCCGAGTTGGTTATCAAAATTCTCTTGTTTAAGAGGAATATATCACCACATCCAGCACGATAGGACATGGTCCTTTATGCCCTCGAAAACATGACAAATTTTGACTTCCAAAAATTTATACGTTGAAAACCGCAGAAGGATGCCCAATTATTTAGTCCAACGAGAAAGTTGAAACCTAGCACAGTAGGGCACGACTCCTCGAATTTCTAGATATCAGACATTGCCTTATTTTAGAATTTAAAAAGTATGAGTGAAATTCTAAAGGAATCTTCGATCATTTTGGACAAACAGGAGATCGCAACCCAGCACGATAGGGCACGATTCCCCGAATGGCCAAACATCGAATATTACCTTTGTTTTGAAGAGTTTTTAGAAAACATGAGTGAAATTCAAAAGGGACCTTGGATTATTTTGAACAATCGAGAAATTGCAACCCAGCACGATAGGGCATGATTCCGCGAATTGTCAAATATCGAACATCGCCCTCGTTTTAAAGGATTTTTAGAAGACATAAATGGAAATTTGAAGGGATATTAGATTATTTTGAACAAATGAGAAATTGCAACCCAGCACGTTAGGGCACGATTCCGCGAATTGTCAAATATCAAATCTCGCCTTCGTTTTAAAGAAATTTTTAAACGAATAATTATAAAAACTTAAAACATATTAATGCGTCTCGAAATAAGACGAAATGAATCATAAAATTTTGGATTTTATAAAACCACATTTCATAAACCAAGTGGAAAAACGATGATATGGGGTAATATGTGTACGCATAAAATACGACAATGGAAGAGCGGAGGCAATACAACTTATTTAACCAACTAACAAACACTTACAACTAAGTATAACTAACTTGGAAGTATAGCTCAATCTCAATCATGCATGGGGAATAATTAACATGACAATATAAAACAATGAATAAATAAATAATGCAATGATAACATGCATGGCATATTGTAATATGACTACTACTAGATACACATAACAAAATGCAAATCAAAAAAGCACTTTAGTATAAAACTATTTTAAAATAACGACGAATAAATGGATACATAAAATGTAGGTTGACAAATTTGTATATAAAAAAAAAACTAGGGATAGATATATAATTTTTTGAAATAGATATTATAGAATGAAAGTTTGAATCAAATTGCATGTAAAATATTTTAAACACAAGTATATTTAAAAGTTGACAAACTACATGCTAACTTTAATAATGTATAATGCAAAAGAATAATAAGGATACAAGACGAGATATAACACACAAAATAGATTTAAAAGACATATGAACATGTAAATCTATTGAAAAAAACATGAGATTAATAATAAGAGATATATATATTTGTTTTTAAATTAGTCTAAAAATTATACATATGCTTATATCAAAACATTTAAAATAATAGACTATATAAACTCAAAAGCAATATAATATAAAGATATACTAAAAAATAATAATTTTATAATTACAAAGAAAAATGAAGTTTCTAAAATTATTTCATACATACATAAAGAATATACTTGATAAATTGTAAAGCAAAAAGTACTTTGAATAAAAAAAATCTATTAAAGTAGTAAGTGTGTTAACATATTATACATATAAATTTAAAAGCAAGTACATATGAAATAACATAGAAATGATAACATGTATAGGACTAAATTAATTTTGTTGTAAATTACACAATAGATTTAAAAACATGCTTATATGTGTAAGAAAACTATTTGTATAAAATGTATAGATTTAGAAATATACATATATAGATGAAACATAGTCATTAATAAATATATACACACTTACGATAATAATGCTTTAAAAGATACATCATGTAGGATTATATAATAAAATACAAGAATAAATTTAAGGAATCATACGCATAAAAATAATATAAGGTTGATAAAAGTATATATATGAAATAAAACCAACTTTAATACAAAATATATATGTATATATATATAATAGTGTATATAAAAACATTTACATAAAATATACAAAACATATTAAAATAACAAATATACGAATGTATGAATAGATTAATTGTAACACTTTCTACCCGTATCCGTTGCTGGAATAGGGTATGATCAGAGTTTACTGAGCATTTTCAGATAATTCTGAATAATTTATTATTCATATTCTGAAAATAATCATAATGTCCCTCTATTGTGCCCTTAAAGCCCAAAACATACATTTAAACATTCAATTCACATTCATGTCACATAAATGTATAATTTAAACATTTAATAACTCAATTCAAGTTGCACGAACTTACTTCATTCCTTATTCGTATTTATAGTTTTACTAATCCGAAAACTTTTTCTTTTTCACGTTCAAGTCTCATATTTGAGCCACCCGGATCTTTATAAATAAATTTGATCATCATTTTTATTTATTTCATATTCTAATACATTCAATTAATCTCTAGGAAAAATTACCATTTTACCCCTAAACTTCTGATTAATGACAATTTCATCCTAAGACAAAGAAAAATAAAGTTCTTGTAATTAAATCCTTGTTTCGAACCTAATTATTCTTATATATATTGATAAAAACCCATAAATTCTATAAAATAACAAAATTTTCCACAATTTCAACACTTTTTAATTTAATCCCCAAAACATGTTTTCACCCGATCTTGATCTAAATTAATAGTTTCATTCAATTTTATAATTTAAATAATAAAACAATTCATTTCCTTCATTTTGGTCATTTTTGAAATTTTTACAAAATTGCTCCTACAGTTTTTTTCTTTTATTCAATTTAGTCACTGAGTCTAAAACATACAATTTATCAATTTTAAATGTAAACCTATTAAGGGTGGCAACAAACAACAGTATGTATGTAACCCGGATGAAATATGAAATACTTCTCTAAATTTTTCATCACATTTGCTTCTGTTCGTTTGGTTACAACTCCTAAGTCTTTGAATCTCAAACTTAATTCATACTTCATCCGGAATTATTACCTTGTTGCTCTAACTTCAACAAGAGCTTCATATTTCATCCGGAATAATTACTTTGTTGCTCTAGCTTTAACAAGAGCTTCATATTTTATCCGGATAACTTAGTTATGTTTTTTTTTCCTGTGTGAAAAACCCAACAAAACCCTTGCTAGCTGAAAATTCATATGTTTATTTTCCTCCTCCTCCTCACCATTCCACATCCTAAATGTATATAGCATTCTTATAAGTAACATTATCTATGATCTCACTATTTACTTATAAATTTATTTAAAGCTGTCCAAAACTGTTTTAGTTCAAGATGTTTATTACCATTTTTCCTCTAAATTTCACTGGTCATACAATTCAGTCCTTGCTCAATTAGCCCATCACTTAAGCTAATTTTTCTCAATTAACATTTTATTCCATCATTCTAAACTATTACACAACCTTTAAAAATCAAAATTTCAACACTAAACCTTAATTCACAAATTTTTCACAATTAGGTTCTAAAATCAATTTCTATTGAAATTACTTGATAAAATCATCAAACAACAAAGTAAAAGCTTCAAATCTATTTTAGTTCATCATAAACAGCGAACACTTATCAATGGTAGCTTTCAATTTTGTCCATAAAATAAAAAACTAATAAATTAAACACTTGGACCTAATTGTAAAAGTCACAAAAACATAAAAATCTTAAAGAACAGGGCAAGAATTGAACTCACATATGTCAAACTATGAAAAACAGAAAATTTCAGACCTCCCATGGCGTTTTTGCTGAAGAAGAATGATGATATCTCTAGATTTTTCAATTTTGTCTTGTTTTATATGCTTAATTTGCAAAATTTCCAATTTTGCCCCTTGTTCACACTTGATTTTTATTTTTCCTGCACACACATGCCGTCCAGCCCAATAATGGGTGTTTAATTGCCTATTTAGTCCTCCTTTAATTATTACTAGAGCTATTTAATCGCATTTCATAATTTTGCACTTAATTCAATTTAGTCCTTTTTACCCAATTGACTACCAAAACCTTAAAATTTCTTGACGAAACTTTAATACTGACTTACTAACACTCCATAAATATTTCTAAAAATATTTATGGCTTGGTTTATGAATTTGAGGTCTCGATACCTCGTTTTCAACCCAATTTACCTAATTAATTCTTTTAAAATCACAAAATTCACTAATTCAAAAATTCTTTTAAATTCGGGCTTGGCCCATAATTATTATTTATTAAAATTTCTAAACTTACTAATTGGATTATGTAATCTTGAATCACTGTTTTCCGATACCACTGAAAAATTTGGCTGTTACATTAATTAAGATAAAATTAAAACAAGAATATGGCTGATTTACAAATAAAATAATCCAAAAAGGACCAATGCGAATTCGTGCGCAAACTATGGGAAAAAAATTTAAAAAAAGGAAGCACAGATGCAAGCTGATTTGAATAGGGCGCGAATAGGGAGGGACTGATACGGCAAATAACCCCTCACCGTGAAAACGCGCAGGTCCTCGGGGTAGCAAACTGGATCAGGTCAGGGCTCTACCAGACGACGTCGTTTTCGAGCCATTGCAACAGGCTTGAAACGGCGTCGTATTTGACCCTTTAAAAGGGCTGAAATCGAATCAATCGGCCAAACCCTAGCCTCCCCCCAATCCTTTCTCTTCAACCGAACTCTAATCCCCCTAGCATCAGCACCGATCTGCCTTCACAAACGAAGACCAGCAGGCTTGAGCCCTTGGTGATAATCTTCGGCCTTGAGACCCCTCTTTCAACTTCAAATCCGACGAAGCGAAGAGGGATCTATGGAAGATCCATAAGGTAAGATTTCTCCTTTCTTTTTCTCTATTTTTTAACACAATAATGGAAGATAAAGAAACGAAGTTATTTGACAGAAATCCTAAAGCGACTATTAAACAGAAAATCACCTCCGAAAAAAAGAAATTGCTTTTGATAATGCTGTGTATTGCTTCTGCTTTTGTGCGTTTGTATTTCGAAATGTATCTATTGTGCGCGTAAAAAATTATAATGAACAGATCCTTTGGCTTTATAGCCGGAGGAATTAAATGAAAGAAAAATCAAATGAAAAATACAATATTTTGTTTTTGTTTCTTTCTTGCTGTGTGTTCATCCTTTCTTTTGCAGGTACAGGTGCATTGGCATCGTACGGAGGCGCGGGCGTAGCGTACGAGGGCTGTGTGCTGGTCTACGGTGCTGGAGGCTTGGCGTGGTTGCTGGAGGCGTTGTACGGCGCCTGGAGGCTGCAGTTCCTAGCAAAGGCTAGGGTTTCTGAAGTCTTCTGGGCCATTTGGGCCTCGGGCTTGTAACAAGTTTGGGCTAGGGCATTGGTATGGGTATTGGGTTAGAGTATTAGTTATTGGGTCATGTAATAGGTATTAGTTTGTAAAAGGACATTAAATGGACTGTGGGTTATTTATTTATTTATTTATTTTATATTTTATTTTGGGTTTCCAATGAGCCGGGCAAATTGGCCCGTTTACTGTTGGCACAATTTGATTCTCCCTAATTTTAAGCAACCATTTGAGCTAATTTTCATGGTGCTTCAGTCAAGTAATATCATTGTCTTATTGGGTATTATTATTGTATTATTTTATAGGTACTCATTTGAATTTCCATAGATGGGATTTTTTTAATTGTTTTGTTGCAATTTTTTTTTAAAAAAAGTTATTGAATAATTTATTTCTTTCATAATATCCCAATAAGAAAAACAAAACAATAAAATTCAACATTATCCTAATTTAATAAAACGTATCTCTAAAACAAAATTAGAAATTCGCGTACATGTTTTTTTTTAACTCCTTACATTAAAATATATCTAAGCATAACATTTAGAATTTTTCCTTTTCTTTATATTACTTAAAAATTAAATCGTTAAACCATAATTAAAAACTTTTTACATCTAAAATATATCTAAACATAAACATTTAGATTAATTTTAAGGCCCAGTTAGTAATGCCCTTTCCTTTTTATTACTTAAAAATTTTTTTTAATTATTTTTATAATTTAAGCTTTTTATTTAATGATAATAGTAAATATTTACACAGACTTAGTAAGCAAAAAATGCAAATGTATAATCAAATTTAATTTTAATTTATTTGCTCCTAATGCATGCATTTTATTGTTCTGTCTTCTTTTTTTTTTTGAAGTTTTATCAAAAAGGGATATGACAACATGACTTTTTAAATACATAAAACAACTTAAAAAGATGAGGTGACTTTTTAAACAGTAAGCCTTAACAAGAGCATCAGTGGTTTGATTAAGAGGTTGGTTTGGGTTTAAAAAGTATTTAGCGATAGATTCAATAGAAGAATGACTAAACAAATAAGGTTTACTAGTCGGTGAGAAAATAATAAAAAGAATCTCACCACCACATAAAGTAGAGAGTTCGGAGATTTTTTTATTTTGAAAATAAGATGCACCTATCATCCTCATTTTCAATGATCTTAATATCAATTTTTTGTTTTTCCTTAGTTTTCTTACTTGAGTTAATTTTCTTACCTGAGCTCGTCATTGTATAAAAGGTAAAAAGACAAAAAGAAACAAGCAAAAAATTTAAAAAGGTATGTTTTACTAGCCTTTTAAATGGTTTGAAATGAGATTTTTCTTGGATGGAATTCATATATATAGGCAAAAAAAAAACCCCTAGACATTAAATGCTGAAACTAATTAAATTAGGTGATCAAATTTGACGTTCAACAATTGATTATCATGTTAGTAAATGAATCTAGTCTTGAATTAGGTAGGTCAATATGTTTCTTGAATGCAATATAAATCTTGTGTTTTTTATCATATATATATATTATATCAAATACGTCATAAAATGAAAAAAATTTCATGATATTATGGTACATTTTAAGTCAATTATATGTTAAAAAGTACCGAAAATCGATACCGTTATTCGGTAAAATTAGAAACTCACATTGGAATAATTGATAAAATGTTCAAAAAAAGAAATAATTCTAAATAAATCAAGAAAAAAAATGCTCCAAAAGCATACAAGGAAATAATGGATATCAAATTTATTGCTTTGCAAATTTTGGTAAATTCTAAAACAGGTTAGGTTATACTACCATTGAAAGTATGATGATGTTTGTTATTCTAAAGTGAGCTTCTAATTTTACCAAATAGCGATATCGATTTTCGATACTTTTCAATATATAACTGACTTAAAATGCACCATAATATCATGATTTTTTTTCATTTTATGACATATTTGATATAATATATATACGACCAATAACACAATATTTATATTGCATTCAAGAAATAAATCTACTTACCTAATTCAAGACTAGATTCATTTACTAAAACAATAATCAATTATTGAACGTCAAATTTGATCACCTAATTTAATTAGTTTCAGCATTTAATTTCTAGATTTTTTTTTTGCCTATATATAAATTCCATCCAAGAAGAACTTCATTCTAAACCATCTAAAAGGCTAGTAAAGCATTCATTTTTAACTTTTTTGTTTGTTTCTTTTGTCTTTTGATCTTTTTTGTAATGGCAAGCTCGGACAAGAAAACTAAGGGAAAACAAAAAAATTGAGATTAAAATCATTGAAAATGAGGATGATAGGCTCATCTCATTTTCAAAACAATGTATAGGAATTTATAAGAAAATCTCTAAGCTCTCCATTATATGTGGTGGCGAGATTCTTTTTATTATTTTCTTACTAGCTGGCAAACCTTATTCATTTGGTCTTCCGTCTGTTGAATCTGTCGTTAAACGCTTTTTAAACCCAGACCAACCTTTTAATGAAACCACTGGTGCTCCTGTTGAGGTTTACTATAAGGTAAGAATCAACTTGCTTGTCAAAGATTTCAATGAGGTCTATGACCAACTAGATGTATTAAAAGAAAAACAAAAAACGACTGTTTTGGCCCAACAATCACATGGAACAGCAACTTATCATCGGTGGAAAAAAGGAATGTTTTACTAGCCTTTTAGATAGTTTGGAATGAAGTTCTTCTTGGATGGAATTCATATATGTAGGCAAAAAAAAAAAAACTAGACACTAAATGTTGAAACTAATTAAATTAGGTGATTAAATTTGACGTTCAACAATTGATTATCGTGTTAGTAAATGAATCTTGAATTAGGTAGGTAAATATGTTTCTTGAATGCAGTATAAATCTTGTGTTATTGATCGTATATATATTATATCAAATATGTCATAAAATGAAAAAAAAATTCATGATATTATGGTTCATTTTAGTCAGTTATATGTTGAAAAGTACTAAAAATCGATATTATTATTCGATAAAATTACAATCTCACCTTGGAATAATTGATAGAATGTTCAAAAAAGGAAAGACTTCTAAATAAATCAAGAACAAAAAAGGCTTCAAAAGCCTATAAGGAAATAATGGATATCAAATTTATTGCATTGTAATTTATGGTAAATTTTAAAATAGGTTAGGCTGTAGTATACCTGTCCATGGGCTGGGTTACCCGGCCTGGCCTGAAGGCCCGTTCAAAAAGTAGGAAGGTTTTGGCAAAAATATAAGCCCGAAAAATAGACTTGAGCAAATAAATGCCCGTTTAGCCTTAGGTAAGGTTCTTTCGGTTCGGGCCTGACCCGGATTTGCAAAAAAAAAAAAAACTATTGTCTTGTTGTTGTTTTTCATTATTTTGTTGTCATTTCACTATTATGTTACTACTATTTTGCTGTTATTATTTGGATATTGTAGAACTCTTATTTTATTGTTAATTTTACTACTATTTTAGAGTCATTTCCTTGTTAAGTTGCACTTATATTAGTGTTATTTAAGTATAAATACCTTTTTAAATTTATTTTCAATTTTTTAATTTGTTGGAAATATTTATTTTAATATTTTTAATGTTTTTGATGTATTATATTTTTAATTTTTATATAAAATAAAATAAAATAATTTTAATATGAGTTGGGCTAAAGTTTGTTATCTATAATATGGGCCGAACTTGAGCAATAATTTAAGCCCATTTTTCAGGTCGAGTCGAGTCCGAACCTATCAAACGGACCTAGAATTTTGTTAGGGCCCTGCCCATGGATAGGTCTAGGTTGTAGTACCAATGAAAGTATGTGATGTCAATAGCATTTGAAATGACTTGGGTTTTACTTCTCTACTGGTTTTATTTTACGATGAATAAAATATCGCAATGTATTTATCAGAGTTATATAGGGAAGAAAATCAATTTTTTCTAAATTTTAAGAGTTCAACTCTTAGTGTTATATACTGTGAATCGCAATAATAACAAAATGTTAAATGTAAGTCGAGCATCTAAAATTATACAACTTCATACTTAATAGGGTTATTTAATTCTGGATTTTCCATGTCACGAAGAAAGATAAAAATATCTATTTACTTTGATAATCAATTTATTACCTGTTTTTCATTGGTTGGAAGTATAAGGAAGTTGTTGAATGATTATGCTTAATGGTGTTGATGGCATGGTACAATGTTTACGTATTCATGTTTATTGTATAAATAGCAGTACAATTGAATTTAACAGACTCTAATTCAATATTGGGTCGTGGATTTGATTTGAAGTCAGAGCAAAGAAACTATAGAACTTGTCGCAGGATTCAACCAAAGTCTAGAATTCTCAAATAAGATGCCATTTCTCTTTTTAAAAAATTAACCTTAATCCCATAACATGAATTAAATGAAAAATTTGAGATCTCCAATATTTTGATTGGTATTATCCAATTAAATAGGTTTTTATATTTATAATTAATTGGAATTAAAAATAATATTTTTTATGACAAAGAAAAGATAAAGTAAATCATACTGTTATTATATTAATCAATTTATGTAGTAGCGCGTTTGACATCTAATGCTTAGGTCTCCTTTGGCGGCCGCTACGAAATTAAAAGCATTGGCTCCTTTTCAACTTGCTTTGTGAATCATTGACCAAAATATAAAAACAAACAACTTGCATTGTTAATTGACAGGAACAAGGCATCAAAACAGTCAAATAAACACTATTCGTAGTCAAATGGAAATTACATTCTAGAACCCCAATTTTCTAAGTGGGTAAATTAGTTAAAATCTCAATTATTTATAATTTTTAAAAATTATTTAGTAATTTCTTTGAGTTAGTGTTGAGTTGACTCGTAATACTCACTCATTTAAATAATAGTTTAGATATTAAATTAAATAAAAAATAATATATTCATATCATATTTATATTTTGGTATTATATATTGATAAATAAATTTTAAAATATTAATAATTCGTGCTTATATATTTTATATTGTATTAACTACTTAAATTTTTATTCAAGTCGCTTCTGTTGTATACAATCAGTATTTTCATGTTGGATTAGTGAAATTTCTAACACAAAGTTCGCCTAATAGTAGAAAGCTAGACGCAAATAATTGCATGACACCATTGAAAAGTCCACACCAATCGGGCATAATATATGTGTGTGTATTACCATCACCATATTGTTTCGTATTGTGCTGGATAATCATTCTTTGCTAGAAATTTTAACACCAAGTTCACCTAATAGTAAAAAGCTGGACGCAAAAAATTACATGACACAATTGAAAAGTCCACACCAATCAGGCATAATATATATATGTGTGTGTATTACCATCACCATATTGTGCTGGATAATCATCCTTTGCTAGAAATGGCAGATACTCGGCATTTTGAACTACCCATCGTAGGTAAGTCTTCACCTTACTTTTCTGCAATTTTTTTTCCTTCCTTACGTTCATTTGATATTTTAGTTGCAGAAGTTGATTTTCTTTTTAACTAAAAAAAACTTTTTACCATTACACTATGTGTTTCGTCTGTGACTATGGCTTTATTTAGTTACCGGGAATATATTTATATATATAATTTACCTTTAGAGGTGATTATGCATACATATAATTATTACAGCAATATATTATATATACCAGGTTTCAAATTAAGCATGTTGATAGTTGAAGACTAGAAATTGGGTTGATTTATATGATTAAGAGTTCTCATTTACACCCTATTTTGTACTGATCAATGTATAGTAAGTTAAATTTAGACCAAACTTGGAAGATGGAAAATGCTTCTCCTCAAAAAGAACTCAAGACAGTTTGATTTTATCTATGGATTTTAGTATTAAATCAATCTTCCAGTCTGACTGAAATAAGAACAATCTTGATATCAAATTGTCTACACTCATTAAGCGTAAACTTGGGGATTGAACTAGCCTGATATTAGAATCACCAACTTACATTAAAGAAAAAGAATTTTCAAATTTCATTCAATACTGAGACTCGAGTACATAATGTTTGATATTTGGCAGCTCAAGATGCTAAGGAAGAAAATGGAAATGCCACCAACCAAGTAATAACAGAGTTGGGATCTGTGAAATACAAGCGCTGGATTTGCATATTGCTCTGTATAATCTTTCTCCTCGGCGGCCAATCAGTAGCCGCATTGCTGGGAAGACTTTACTTTGACAAAGGTGGAAAAAGCAAATGGCTATCAACACTAATTCAATTTGCAGGTTTCCCTATTCTAGTCCCTTTCTATTGCATTTCTCGGCCCAAAATGCTCACTGCAAATCATTGTAGCGTTGGAAGTAATAAACAACCATCAGTTATGATGCTGGGTTTGGTCTATGTAACCTTCGGCTTGATGTCAGCTGGAATTGGCTTTCTTTATTCAGTTGGCATGCAGTATCTTCCTATATCTACTGTCACCCTCATTGCTGCATCTCAGCTGGCTTTTAATGCATTCTTTTCCTACTTCCTTAATTCCCAAAGGTTCACTCCTTTCATCATCAATTCTCTAGTCCTTCTCACCATTTCCTCAGTGCTCCTTGTATTCAATAATAACTCTTCAAGGCTTTCTAGAGTTTCTCAAGTACATTGTGCCGCTGGATTCATATGCACCATTTTGGGAACAGCAGGGTCTGGACTGTTGGTTGCCTTACAGCAGTTTGCGCTTCGAAAGCTTGTGGTAAGGCAGTCATTTAAGGTTGTCTTGGATTTGGTGATGTGCCAATCACTCGTTGCATCAAGTGCTATACTAGTGGGCTTCTTTGCTAGCGGAGATTGGAAAGGGTTTAGCGGAGAAATGGATGAATATGGGCTTGGGAAATTTTCCTATCTCATGGTATTGATTTGGACTGCTATATGTTGGGCTGTTTTCTACATTGGTGCAGTAGGATTAGTGTTGGAGGTGTCTGCCCTCTTCTGCACTGCCATTAGTACACTTGGTTTGCCTATAGTTCCAATAATTGCAGTCTTTGTCTTCAATGACAAAATGGATGGTATAAAGGTGATATCTATGGTGTTGGCTATTTGGGGCTTCATTTCCTATGTCTATCAGCAATATCTCGATGACTACATGCCGAAGACCGAAAACACCGGTGAAATTTCTGAAGCTTGCTCTTCTAGCATATGGTTATCCGAACATTCAGCACTGCAGGGTGCAGCTGCCTATCATTGAGTCAAAGCCTGAGACTAGCTTTTACTCAACTTTCTATTATTGTGTTCTATGATATGCTTACTGCAATATATATGCTTAATGCTTCCTTATACTGCAAAATGGAAATGTGTTGATTAACGTTGGTGATCTTGATCGGGCTTGGAAGTATGATCGGTTCATATTGCAGTAAGTACGGTGATTTTGAATGTATCATCTTCATCTTTGTGGTGGAAAATCCAACAGATAAGTTGAATTTGTGACTCTACCATTACATCTAGTAGTAAATGTATTGAACGTACTTTTGCCTTTGACGTTTGAAGTTTGAACTAGACAACAGCAAGTGACTCTACCATTAATGAGTAGAACAATGTGCCTTCTTTTTGTTGTAAAAAGTTCAACAATACAAATAAATGATGAGGACATGATCAATTGGTCGAGTCATGTTGAAACAAGGTTCCAAGTCTTTTAATATTTGCTTAGGTCCGAAGAAAGCGTGTCACGCAATGTTTTTCTTTAAAATATTTTATAAATATATTATATTTAAAATATATATTAAAATATATATTAAATGTATATTTAACTTGGGTTCAACTTTGAGTAAAAAAAAATTATCTAGGACTCCACTCAAATAAAAATGAGTCTTAAATTTTGCTCAAGCTTATTTTTTGAGGTTTTTATTTTTATTTAAACATTTTTATATTTCAAACAAGTTTTCAAATTTAATATAATTAACTATTAAAAATTAGGAGGTATAGTATAAATTTAATTATAAAAATATAAAAATGTTTTTTATGTATTTTATTTTTTAAACAATAAAACAGATTGAATCAGACCAACCCAAAATTAAAAAATTTAAACACAAACCCAACTCAAAACAGGTTGTATTAACTTGAAATAACTAACCATCCAATCCTTCCTAACCCTTAGAAATTAAGGCTTACTTCCCCATTATTACTGTGTTGAAATATACTTTTGAAAATTTTATGAAAAAAGTATGTTTTCTTAATTTTAAATGTTAGACGTTGCTATTAAAAATTGTGACTGAAAATTAAATTATCTATTTTAAACATGATACTGAAAAAAAAATAATTAATTTAATATAATGATATATGAAATATAAATTCCAATTACCTTTTGAATTATTAATATAAATTGTAAAATCAATATACATAAATAAAATACTTTAAAATTTTATATCGAATGATATTTGAATAATTTAATATAATAATATTTGTGAATAATATTTAAGTAAATTAATATAATGATAAATGATATTTAAATAATTTAATATAATGATATAATTACTATAAATAACAGTATTTTGATTATTTCACTTCAAAACGCAAAAGCTAAGAGCAAAAGCTAAAAACATTCAAATCTCAACTTTTTTTATTTAGACGAAAAACACTTTTTTAAAAGCAATATGTTCTTCACTAATTGGAAAAGTACTTTCCCATCGAAATCCTTAAGTTTACCTTGTAGAAACATTGAATCTTTGAGCTTTAGACTATCATATTTACGGAGAAAGATTTTTAATTTTATTTGAAAAAATCGAAAATATTACTCATCCAGTTTTTTTTATTTCAATTTAGCCAAGTGGAGTGAATTGATTAGTTTTGACTTCGATTTAATCGATTAATTCAGTTAGTTGTTGATTTTTAAAACTTGAAATTGAATTGACCGAAAAAATCAACTTATTTTATATTATTTTAAAGATATATTTATATTATATAATAAATATATAATCATATAAACTCAACTCAATAATCTAAGATGGATTAATTGAAAACAACCTACTTTACTAACTGAATCAAAGTCAATTTAATTGATTTTCTCAACTAAAATCAATCAAATCGATTTCCTTAATATAATTTAAAAAAAAATTATCGAACCAACGGATTAAACAGATTGCAGTTACCCTTCCAAGCTGGATCCATCACTAACAAAGGCATCAGCCATGTACATACAATTATCGCTTGAATATCTAAAAAGAGTTAACTGCATTAACATCCTCAAACTACATTTCATATTATAAATTGATCCTCAAATATCAAAACATTTTAATTGTATTCTAAAAAGAACTTATATTACATAAATCAGGTACTTCTTCTACCCTAGTTATTAGTTTGGGCTTTAAATATTACATATCTAACCATTTTACCATTTAATTTACTATTTTTGAAATCTCAATAAAAAATTCTAAAATTCAAATTCCTAATGAAGGGATTTTTAGGGAATTTTATAAGAGACATACATCATCCAATAAAATGTGATCATTTTAACTTCGGTTTTCTCTGCACTCTGAAACTCAAACAAAATTTGTCAATTTAATCTAATTCTAAAGGTTTAAAATATGATAAATTTTGTAAATATATAAGGCTAAATTTATTCAATTTTTTTAGAATTAGAACTAAATGACAAATAATGTAAACATTGAAGGCTACATTTCTTAAATTGTTAGATTAAGAATCAAATTGAATTGATAAAATGTGTAAACATTGAAAGACTAAATTTATTATTAGGCCAATAAAAATAGCCCACGTCAACTTTTCGTTAAGTATTTCACGGTGAGGATTAAAATTTTAAATTTTAAAAATACTGGTGACGAAATTGAATTTTTTTAAATTGAGTGACCAAAATAAAACCTACCCAACACCACCAACGTATTTTACCCTTTAAATTATTATTCTTCATGTTATTTGATTAATTTTTTATATTTAAAACTCTTCTCAAATTTAGTAATATTAAAATTCTTTGAAATTGTTTTTTTATAAATAAAATTTTTATTAATATACTCGATTGAAATGTTCATAGAACTAATTTATTTATTTTAGTAAATTGTAATATCTATTAGTTTGGTCAAGTACTTTTACTGTTACACGTGTAAGAATGCAATTGAGATACATTTATACTTATTTTTTAAACTTTATAAATAGAATTAATAAAATTAAAAATTATATATATTTCGATGTCCCAATTGGTTTGTTTACTGAAAATTTAGCAATATAACTGGGAAATTTTATAGAGGTCTTTCTAGAATACGATGGATCAAATCTGGGAAAAGAAAATCGCAATTTCATGAGAGTAAGGGTACATATTAATATTAGGCGTCTTTTGAAAAGGAAAAAAGCAAATTCTGTTTTGTGGGAGATGTTCGTATGTAAAATTTAAATATGAACGTTTATCACTTTTTTGTTTTTATTGCGGACATTTAGGGCATAGTGACTCTTTTTGTGAAGCAAAAATGATGCTCGGAGTGGATATTGTTGAAATGGGCTGGGATTTATCATTGCGAGCAAAATCTCGAAGAGCTTTATCAATGAATAGTATATGGTTATGAAAAGAAGGGGAAGGGAAACGAGAAGGAAACTGGAAGGATAATCGAGGTTTGGGGACTAGAACATGAGAAGGGCATAACAAAAATCGAAGTGGAAAAAGTATTGATCCAATTCTAGGTTTTAATTTAGAAGAGGGAATGTCCTCTCTTAATTAGCAGAAGGAAGAGCTTTGGACAGGTCAGATGCAAACTATTATGGAGCATGATTTGAAAGATGGTATCTTAATAGGAGAGGAGGGGAAAAAACGACATAGGGGGGAGCTGGAATAGCAAATAGGAAAAGAAGAGAGTGATAATGTAATGGCAAGGAGTAGGAGAATGGTGGATTCTAATTCTTTATTATCGGCGGCTGCCAAGAGGCATGCCGACCGAGAGCAATAAAAATCGTAAGCTAGAATGTCCGTGGTTTGGGAAACCCACGGACGATTCAAAGACTTCAGCATTTGCTGAAGATATATAATCCCCAAATAGTCTTCTTTATGAGCTTTGTAGAAGACAGATGGAACGAGTTCATAGAAGTTGTGGTTTTGCGATTAGTATTGAGATCGATTCAGAAGGCACTGGAGGAGGACTGTGTCTAGCATGGAAAGTTGATGTTAACATAGTACTTCAGAGTTTTTCTAAAAGACATATTAATGTTGTAGTTGAAGATTCTGAAACAGGAATCAATTGGAGATACACGGGTTTTTATGGATCCCTTTATGCGCAAGATAAAAATGACTCATGGGCTATTTTAAAAAGTTTAGCTTCTGTTATGGATCTCCCTTGGTTTGTTTGTGGAGACTTCAATGAAATTATGTATGGCTTTGAAAAGAAGAGGGGGCTGCCTAGAGATGAAAGAATGATGGAACTCTTTCGAAGAACATTAGAGGAATGTCAACTGAATGATGTGGGGTTTTCTGATAATTGGTTTACATGGGAGAAAGGTAATTTACCGGAGACGAACATACAAGAACGATTGGATAGAGGTGTCGCCAATACAGATTGGATTGCTAAGTTTCCAAAGGTGAAAGTTCAACATCTTGTACATTCCTTTTCAGATCATTGTCTTTTTCTAATTAACACAAGAATGTTTGAAGAACTGTTGAAAAACAATATTTTCAAATTTGAAGCTTGGTGGTTATTGGAAGATTCTTTCATTGCCAAAGTTAAAATTTTATGGGAGAATTCATCTGGAGAGCTGTTGCAAAAGTTGGAATTTTTAAAGAAAGGGTTGAAAATATAGGCTGGACAAAGTTAAAAGGAAGAGAAGAAAACAGTTCTTAAAGGAAAAATTAGCTGAATTATCTGAGGCTGAAAGAGATGACAGAAACTTAGCTGAACTGATTGATACGAAAATTAATTTGAATTTTGATATTGAAATGGATGAATGTTACTGTGAACAGAAGGCTAGACTGAATTGGTTGAAATTTGGTGATAAAAACACTGCATTTTTCACAGTCAAGCAACATAGCGTTGGAAGACATATTTTATTCATAAGCTGTAAAATGAAGAAGGAAGAGAAATGGGAGACTCACAGGAAATCGAGGGGGTTACACGTTCTTATTTTCAAAAATTGTTCTCGGAAGGGGATAGGGGGAATTATGACCATTTGTTGTCAGGGATTGATCGGTACGTGAGGAAGATAATAAAAAACTAATAGCATCCTACACAAAAGAGAAAACTCGAGAGGCTGTGTTTTATATGGAACCTTCAAAGGCACCAGGGGAAAATGGTTTCTCAGCCCTATTTTATCAGAAATGTTGGCATATTGTAGGAGAAGAAGTCACCTCTTTTTGCTTACGACTTCTAAATGGAAATATGAAAGTGGTTCTGTTAATTCTACTAATATTGTACTTATTCCAGAAATTATCAGCCCTTCAAATATGACGCAGTTCAGGCCAATTAGCCTATGCAATATGCTTTATAAAATTCTGGCAAAGGCTATAGCTAATAGATTTCGAGGAGTTATTGAAAATGGCATTAATGATGCGCAATGTGCTTTTGTGCTAGAACGTTTAATATCAGATAATGTGTTATTAGCCTATGAAATATTGCATATACTTAAACAAAAGGGATTGGGGAAAAAAGGGTTTATGGCAGTAAAACTCGACATGAGTAAAGCATATGATAGGGTCGAATGAAATTTTTTAAAGGAGATAATGGTACAAATGGGGTTTGCTCAAAAATGGGTGGATACTCTTATGAAATGTGTGACAATTGTTTCTTATTCAGTGGTCATTAATGGGTAGATGGGAGGAAAATTTCTACCAACCAGAGGACTTTGACAAGGTGATCCTTTAAGTCTATTCTTGTTTCTTCTATGTGGGGAGGGTCTATCAAGCTTAATGAGATTAGCAACAAATGGAGGTTTTTTCAAAAGTGTTAAGATTAGTAGAAGTGGCCTATAGGTATCTCACATTTTATTTGCCGATGATTGCATCTTATTTGGGGAGGCAACATGTGGGGGAGCTAATTTATTTAAAGACATCTTACGTGAGTACAGCTTTTGCATGGGTCAATGTGTTAATTTTGATAAATCAACAGTATTTTTTAACAAAAACACTTCAGAAGGGGATAGACGGTTGGTTGTCAATTTACTGAGGGTCCACAATTCGAATGAACCAGAACGTTACCTAGGGTTGCCGAATATGATTGGTAGAGAAAAAATGAATATTTCCAAAATTTGAAAGATCAAGTTAAAAAGCGTATTGATAACTGGAGCAATAGGTATTTTCTCAGGGAGGAAAAGAAGTATTTATAAAGGCCATTATTCAATCTATACCAACTTACACGATGGCTTGCTTCTTATTACCTAAAGCTCTATGCGATGGATAAAGTTCTGGTGGCAGAAGGGACATGGGAAAAGGGGAATTTGTTGGTGCATTTGGAAAAATCTTTATTTTTTAAAAGAAAATAGTGTTTTGGGTTTCCAAAATTTTGGTCAATTTAACATTGCGTTATTAACCAAGCAAGGGTGGCGTTTTATTAACTATCCAAATTCGTTATTGACCAGAGTTTTAAAAGTAAAATATTATCTGTAATTGAGTTTTCTAAACGCAGAGTTCGGAAATTTTCCTTCACTCAACTGGAAGAGTATTTGGGCAGCAAAGGGCCTTCTTCAAAATAGGTTGTGTTGGAGAGTGGGTAGGGTGGATAAGGTTTCAATCTAAAATGATAGTTGGATTCAGGGGATCGAGAAAATTGAAGGGCAAAACAGATCAAACAATGAGGAGCTAAAATTAGTCTCATATCTTATTGATACTACAAACAAAAAATAGAGGTCAGATTTGATTAATAATGCCTTTCAAGCGGATATTGCTCAGAAAATCATAAGGATCCCTCTTACAGAGACAAGCCACGAAGATATTCAAGTTTGGAAAGGAGAACCGTCCGGCGAATTTTCAGTACGCAGTGCCTATAAACTATTACAAGATACTACTACGGATCCTAGTAATAATTTAATACAAGCCAAAATCAAAGAATTTTACAGGAAACTATGGAACCTATAGCTACCTTCAAAAATTACAATTACTGTTTGGCAAATTTCCTGGGATTTCATTCCTAATCTAGCTAATCTCATATACAAAAGAATCACTAAAACGACAGATGCCCCCATTGCTGTTCCTGGGTCGAAAACAGTCCTCACATCTTTCATCAATGCCCTATATCAACAGAAGTTGGGCAGATTTTACATCTTTCCTGGGTCATAAATAATATGAATCAAAATATCTGAGAATGGCTAACTTGGGTTTTTAGGAGAGGCACCGACGAACAATGTCGACTTTTCTGTTATGCTTTGTGGTTAATCTGGTTTTCCAGGAACCAGTTTATTCATGAAAGAAAAAACACAATAAGAAGATATCTTACACAAAGAATACAGAGGTATATGGAGGAACATGAAGTAGTGAGAGCAATGAAGATTCCTTTAAATACGAATAAAAGACACAAAAATCAAGAAGACATACCGAGAATAACGATTCAGTTTGATACAGCTTTTGATAATAGCAACTTCAAGCAGCGACAGGTCTGGTGGTTTAGAGCCTGAGGGGTGAACTTCTGGTCTCAAAGTTGACCCTCCACAACAACGTCTCCTTCCCGTTTGCAACAGAAGCATATGCATGTTTAAAAGCCATAAAGTTAGGGATCTAATGGGCATGCAATCCGTTAAAGTCATGGGGAATTCCAAAACAATAATAAAAAAGTGCCAAACGACATCAACAGACAAATCAGTAATCGGAACGATTATCAGAGACATCCAGAATATGAAACCTTGTTTTCAAGAAGTTAACTTTCAACATATTCACAGAGAAGGAAACTTGCAAGCACATAGAATCGCAAAGAACATGCTTGAAAGAGGAAAGATTTTGTACCTGATGGGAGAAGGACTGAACAGTCAAACTTTCGTTTCGGAGGGGTGATGGTCAAGATGCCCAGACTAAAGGAGCTTTTTGAGAAATATGAATTTCAAAAACTAGATAGCAAATAAAGTTTAGTTCATTGGAAATCGCTATCATCAGAACGGATGGGATTTTGAAATGAAAAGTCGAGCATATTAATGGATTCCAACCGTTTGAGTTTACTGGGGTAGAAAAATAGGTTTCATGTTTTTTTCAGTCTCATTTATTGCTTTTCGTTCTCATCAAGTTTGTTTTTCTTTAATGTTTTTTTTAAGGAGGTTTTCACTATTAGATTTATAGTGAGGCCGGATCTTTGTTCTAGTTTTTTTTGATGTAGTAGGCCTGAGTCCAATGATTTGTTGGGCCTCACTTATTTTTTCTTTTCAAATAAAAAACCCAGTCAATTTTATTTCAAAAAAATTATATATATTTATGTTCTATTCTTTTTATTTTTTTTAATAGTCTAAAAGTTAGAGTAAAATTAAAACATTGATACACATTTTTATATTTTTAAGAAAATTTAATATTTTTAAAACTTTATATAATTTTGGACTTAAACATTTAAATAATTTTCTATTTTGAATTTTATTAAGCATTTTTATTAATTTTAAAATTTATAATTTTTTTAAAAGATTAAATCCAAGATGAATCTACACAAATAATTATTTATTTTTCCAAATTTATTCCAGATATAAAAAGTTCAAATAATTTTTTTGAAATTTTTTAATTTTTTACTGACGTGACAATAACAGGTTAGAAATTATTATCATTAACAGTAATGGTTAAAAACAAAAAGAATATTAGTAAAAAGGCTTAATTAATACAATTTAAAATTTTGAATGCTCATGAAAAAACTTAATTAATTCTTTTTTACCCTTAAGTTCCTTTTTCTTTTTAAATTCCATGATTCTGTTTGTGTCAACAAATAAAATAATGTTTGTTCCAAGCAGATATGGTATTGGGAATATATATCCGACCATAACAAGTGGCATTATCTCATTGGAGCAACAAATAACACTTCAAAAATTGCTTCAGATTTTCGATAGATCAGCTTCACCAAAATTATTCCAACTAGACATTGCAAAATCAGACATCCCTAATGTTACAAACCAATAGGAATTCAGACATTGATAGTCATAAGATAACGCTTTTGAGTTGTACCAAAATAGGAAAAATCCTAACTTTTTCCTGAGAAAATTGTTCCGAGGCTAAGCTCGTTATTACATTAATAATACTAACAGTCTGCATTTAGAAACATATATTTCCATTTCACAGTCTATATAATGTTGCCTTTATTTTACAGAATACCTTTAATGCTTCAACTATATGTCGAAAACTTCAACTATAAAAACAACACAAAATTAGAAAAAGAAATAACAATGATCAAAACTAAGATTTGGAAGCTTTTTAAATGGCTGATTAGCTTCTTATCAACCGTAAATTGTTTATCTGTTCCTGCTTGACAGAAGGAACTCTGTCTCCATACTTAACACAGAGGAGGAGCAAAATATATACTAAATTTAGCCTATTGGGGAGGGGGGTGAATTTGGTTAATAAAGTTTGTACAGATTTTATCTATTTCAAGTATTTTTCATGGTGCTACTGTTGCAACGCAAGATATTTTTCCCTATGTAGATATTTTACATGCATATCTTAACAGCCACTCAAACTCAGTAACTTGTATTTTGCTGCCACCATTTCAACATCATAACTTGAAGAACAACTCTACTGCATATGGGCTCAACAAGTTTCTCTCTTTCAAAACTCGTTTATTGTCCTAATAATTTGTGGTTGTCAATATTTAATTATAATGAGTGTCAAAATCTCCAACTGTGCATTCAAATTTCAAAGACAAAATGAGAATTAAAAAAAAAAAAAGATAGATACTGGCATCGGCTACTGCCCGTTTAGTGTTTTTGTGGATGGAAAGAGTGCCAAGTGGAAAATCCAAAGAAAATATCGAAATCTTGAGCCCCCAATGAAATGAGAGATATAGATACTGGCCTAGATAAGGATTGAGGAACCTCGCCCACAGCTCCCTATATAATCCCTGCGCATTGCCTCCTTTCCATCACTCTCAAAACTTATACCACGAACTCCCATCACACGAGATCATCTTTCCCCTTCAGAATGGCAGCTGCAACCATGGCTCTCTCTTCCCCATCTTTCGCCGGAAAGGCCGTCAAGCTCTCTCCTTCCGCCCCTAAAATCCAAGGCAATGGCCGTGTTTCCATGAGGAAAACCGCTACCAAGGCTGCTCCCTCCGGAAGTCCATGGTACGGTCCTGACCGAGTTTTGTACTTGGGTCCACTATCTGGTGAGCCTCCATCTTACTTGACCGGAGAATTCCCTGGTGACTACGGTTGGGACACTGCTGGACTCTCGGCTGACCCAGAGACATTTGCCAGGAACCGTGAGCTCGAAGTCATCCACTGTAGGTGGGCTATGTTGGGTGCTCTTGGGTGTGTTTTCCCTGAGCTTTTGGCTAGGAATGGAGTCAAATTCGGTGAGGCCGTGTGGTTCAAGGCCGGATCTCAGATCTTCAGCGAAGGTGGGCTTGACTACTTGGGAAACCCAAGCTTGATACACGCTCAAAGCATCTTGGCCATCTGGGCTTGCCAAGTTATCTTGATGGGAGCTGTTGAGGGTTACCGTATTGCTGGCGGGCCTCTCGGTGAGGTAACCGACCCCTTGTACCCAGGTGGCAGCTTCGACCCATTGGGTCTTGCTGACGACCCAGAGGCATTCGCTGAGCTTAAGGTGAAGGAGATCAAGAACGGCAGATTGGCTATGTTCTCCATGTTTGGATTCTTCGTCCAAGCCATCGTCACCGGAAAGGGACCATTGGAGAACTTGGCTGACCACCTTGCTGACCCAGTTAACAACAATGCCTGGGCCTACGCCACCAACTTTGTTCCCGGAAAGTGAGATTAGAGGGTGAGAGTGATTTGTGTTTGAAGTTTCTGTTGATGTGATGTAAATTTGTTGCAAATCAATGAGAGCATGAGGTGAATTTTTATGTGCTAAACATGCATTTGCTTTTTGCCTACCTTCTTTTCACAGCTTTAATCATCTTATTCATCTGCATTTTATTTCGAAAAAGAAAATGATTGATTAAAAAGTGTTGAATATAGCATCTGGGCCTGCATAATAATCTTACACGAAACAATGGGAGAATTATGTGATAACAGCAGCTCCAAGATTCACTACAATCTATCAGATATATAAAGAACTTCTGCATACGGTTTCATTCTATAGAAATTTTATATTGGTTTTCCCTACTACTATTCTCCTTTGCCAACGTTACCAATAAATGATCATTTCTTTTTCGTCTTTTTTTTTAATTTTATAAAATATTAAGTTAATTTGCATTTGACTTCCTCTAGAATTTAAAATTCACTTCTAGTCTCTTCAAAATTAGAAAGTTTATAGTTTAATCCCCAGGGAAATTGTAAAATTTTCTTTTAATATAGTGATAATAAAATTAGTAATGATTCAAATCCAACTTTCCAGAAAAGAATTCAGACTTCACTTGGAGTGAGTGGAAACTTTTTCAATTTCTAGTTCTCCCTCTTTGGAAGTAAAAGCCCAATTCTTTTAGAAAAAAAAAAAAAAGAAGATTGATGGAGCTAACTTAAAAGATTATCAGTGGCTAAGGCAATATTAATGTCCTATGACCTGTAGCATGAAAAGCAACGAGGTAAAATAAAAAGTTAATCGGAATAAAAACAATAACTTTTTATTGAGGCAAAGCCTCTCTCAACCAACAAAAGTGAGGGAAACTAAAAGAATTCCTAGTTTAAATTACCTTAAATTAAGGGTGCAAGAAAACATAATAGTTGGTGCAAAACCAAGCAACACCGAAATGATAAGAGATAGGAGTATTCAAGATTCGGTTAATACTTGAATTAAATTATTTAAAATGTAAAAAATTTTAATCATTAATCAGATCGAAAGTCTTTTCAAGCGAAATATTTTAGTTAATTAAAATTGATATATTTTTGTCTTTTAATTAAAATAAGTATAAAAAAATACATTGTTAATGTTCATGTTCTTTTATTTAATAGTACAAAAAACTTTAAATGGAGGTGAAAATAACAAATAAGATATTAGAAACACTAGATGAGTCTTGAAAGTTAACAACCAAATACTATATAAGTTTTGAAAACATCAAATATTTTGGTTAATTCGATTAATTACCCGGTTTTAAACTAAATTAACCGATAACTAAAATCTCAAAAATTCATTAACTGACATCCGACCAAATTAAATTCAATTACCGACTGATTAACTTAATTCGATTTTAGTTGAACTGTGAACACCCTAATAAAACAAAACAACCTTGAATCTCACTAGTAAAAGAGAGATTAAAAGTAGGGATGACTCATAATTTAATATGTAAAAGATTTTATAAAATTTGAATATGAAAATAACATGGACATAACACCTAAAACTTACTAAAAATTTTAGACAAATAAACTATTTTAAGTGGCACATGTATAGTACAAAAGGCAGCAATCAGAAAATAAAAATTAGAACTTCTAATAATTACTGTATTTACATGTCCTCATTGCACTCTGTAGAGATCGTGGCAATGTTGTTGTTGTTTTCTCTAAATTATGACAACGGGTCAAAATTGTATTGTTACTCCTTTCTTAAAAAGTTGTTCACTTAAGCCCAGCTTGAGATGGGATTAGGCTAATCTTGTCGCCCATTATTTACAAAGTATGAGCCAACTTAAATAGCGAACTATCAAGGTGTGATATTACAAGTTATATATAATATATATACGCCTAGTCATTGCTATAGTTTATCTATTTAATTTTTAAACATTAAAATATAAATATAAATAATTAAACTAATATTAATAAACTAGGTTTAGAACAAAGTTTTAAAAATTTATAATTATAATTTGAAGCTAAATATTTTAGTAGGTTCAAATTAAGAAATCTTTAAAAAATCAAACATCATTAGGAAAATTTTGAGGGGTGAAGTATATATATATTTGAAATTATAATATTAATAGTTTAAAGATAGAATTTTTATTTAGTCAACGGGTAGTAGAATAAAAATTCAGATAAAAATTTAAAATATTATTATGTATCTTTAAAATTAGGGAAAAATGGAAATAAAGTATTTGATTTGTGATTAAGGGTGAGTTTGGATGAGTAATAGGGTGTAGTATGATGCGTTTAACTTACTTTTTGTCTCATGCTACAATATTTAATTTTATTGTCATCATTATTTTTACACTAACAATAAATAAGCGCACTACCTACCTAAATCCAAGAAAGCGGATGGCAAGTTTCTTTAAGCTTATACCTAAACTCGATGCAAAGTTATGAGTTACAAATCGTTTAATATTGAATATTTGGATATTGAAATTGATTCTACTGTGGTTATCTATCTTGATGCTTCTCAATGGTTTCCAATATAAATGCTTCGAAGCATGTGTTAGGAAGGGGAACCGATATTCTGATGCATTAACTAGGGTGAGAAGATGTTATTAATGATTTTGATTTTGAGTTGCAATAAAATTTGATGGGGTTATATTATATTTTGTTTCTTTATTTAAAAAATAAATAAATAAATAAATTTTTATATGTTAGACTGAAGAGTATATTAATCATTTATATTAAAAATTTCATTAATTTTTATTATAAAAAATTGATCATTGTATAACGCATGGTGTGTCACATTTACCTCATATCAATATACAATTTTTAACAAAAAAACTAAAATACAATCTAACTCCTATTATAAGGAGATGCATAAGAATTTTAGGCATAGCATGTTATTTGTTCTAACTTTTGAATTATATTAAAATTAAACTTATTTGTGGATGTTGTAAGGAATATTTAATTTTTATACGAACCTACTTTTCGATGAAATATATATGTATGTTTTGTTTTATATCATTTCCAATTAATCCGTTCTTTATGCCCCTACTAAAGATTAAAGAGAACATTGTTAACCATGTCCACAATTCTATTTAAAAGTAAAAATTGGAAACTTCATGAAATCTTTGAAGAAGAAAACTTCAAGTAAACAAAATTATACATTAAGTCTTGAACCAATCTCACCCCGTAGGAAAGAACAGTGAAAATTTAATAAGACAAAATCTGAGAAAAAAAAACACACACACACACAATAATTTTTTTATTGAGCTCGCAAGTTGTCCTTCAGTGATATCCTAATCCTAAGGTAGGTTATTAATGATAAAATCTCATTTCGAAGCTAGAAATGCTTTATATTGATTGAAAATAATCTCGTGAAACCTTATCTCAATCTTAAAAAAAAATTAAAATCCAGTAAAAATATATATATGAAATCACCACCAACCCTGAAATTTGAGATTAAATTCAATTAAAACTTTGAAATCATCACAAAGTCGAAGAAATAACGGCACCACAACTCCTAATCAAAGTAAATGATAGCCGAGATATTAGAGCTTCGAGTCCACATTTCATATCTGAAGCTTCAACAAAGAAGTTCCAATGGGGAGGAAGAGGAAAGATTTTGCAGAGTGGTGAGAGGGCGACATGAGAGCTTTAGGAATTTTCAGATGTTTGGAAAGGGGCGTAATTTTCCCAGAGATTGTTGAGCTGTTCTAATTGGAATTTAAATTTGTTCCTTTTGTAATCAAATTACGAACGCGAGTTTGGAAAGAAAAGGAATTTGATGGAAATATTTGCCCAAAATAATACTACAACTTATTTCAATCACAATATACGTGAAAATAATATTTTATTTTAAAAATAATCATTTTTATTGGAGGTTAAATTACAATGATAGTTTATGTACTTGATGATATAGTTTTGCTTAAAAACAATCCTTTTATTGTTCCAATAATTTTATTTAAAAATAGGTATATTTAATCTTGAATGTTTACGATATCGTTTAATTTAATTTTTTTAAAACATGTGAATAAATTAAATATTAAAAGAAAACCAAAGTGATTAAAAAAAATGTTGTGAGGAATCTCGATTTTAGTAGGAATGAGCGGATGTTCGAACTTTGAGAGACCTAAAAACTCTGTAGTCTTTTCCTCCAATAAATGAGAGAGGATGAGGAGAATATTGGGACAACGAAAATAAGATTCTATTTCTATGTAAAAGAAGGAGATTTCATCACAATATAAATTTTATATATTTAAAGAACTCATTTGATTTTTGTAAATTTATCTTATATGCTTCTGTCTGTGCACATTTATTACGCGATGGAAAGGAATAAATTATTACAAGCTGGATTACAACACATGGATGGATTAATATATTTTTAATATATTAAATAATGTATAGGTTGGAAAAGATAAAATCAAATATTTAAATGCTATGATTATAAGTTCAAATTTTATTACGCGCCAATTTTTATTGAATTTATATAAATAATAAAAAGATGAAATATTTTTATAAGAATAAACAATATGATTAATTTTTTAGTCATTTTCTAATTATATTGATGTTTTATATTTGAATAGAACAGTGTGTTTACTTGCGATTAGTATACCAACAGCAGTGGCAACAAGATTAGATATTATAATGTGAGACAAAAAAAAAAAGAAGCTAAACGAACCGCACTGAAAGTAAACACTCATACAAAGGGACCTTAGGCTTCGTTTGGGTTGGCGGTGTGGTGCGGTGCGGTTAGCTTACTTTTTGTCTCACGCTACAGTATCGCTACAGTATCTAATATCACCGCCACCACTGTTTTTACACTAATCGCAGGTAAACGCACCGTCCATCCAAACTCACTCTAGTCAATAACTTAAGTATAATACATATTTGGTCAAACGATGAGACATTGAGTCCTTTTTTAACTGAGTTGGTTTCTATCAATAACTTAAATATAGTAAAAATTAAACAATAATATAGCTTGTTTGACTGAGTGATTATATTTTTATTTTAAATAAATGGTAAATTGTTTGCTTGAGTTGGTGTCGCTGATGTTATAAAAATAAACAGGTGGACAAATAGACTAGACCATTGATTCTAGAATCAATTGGTTTTGATCGATTCGATCATTGGTTCAATAATGATTAAACAAAAAAATTAAAAAAAATCATAAAAACTAAGACAATTTATTTAAAAAAAAACATAAACTATTCAACCGTTAAATTTATTATGTTATTTTTTTAATGATTCACAAACTGTTGGGTCTACATCCAATTTTATGCTACTAGTTGAACCCGACAAACTATTGATTTCATCGATTGGGTTAATTTTGACATCTTATGTGACAGCCCTAATTTGACCTTAGTCGAAAAGTGGTTTCGGGATCACAAAACCGAGTCGTAAAAATAATTAACTGTCATATTCGATGCTTATTATATGTGAATGTGCATGTGTGAAAATTTCATGTTGTAATTTTGTCAATTGTATGTGAAATTATTAAATAGGACTTATGTGAGAAAATTTTGAAATGTGATAGGTAAATTTATAAGTGGTTTATTAATGCATGTTTTAAAGAGTTTGGACTTGCATGTCAAATGTCCCTTTTTGTTTATAGTGGCCGGCCATGTTGATGTTTATGATAATATATATGTATTATTTATTAGTTTTAAGACAACTAAATGGCTTTATAATTTTTATAATATTGATGAATAATAAAAGAATAATAATAATAATAAAGAAAGGTGAAGAAAACAAAGTTTCATCTTTGTTCTTCTTGGCCGATTGAAAAGAGAGAAAAGGGGCAAACCTTCGGTCATCTTAAACTTGAAACAAGGTTAGTAAATTATGATAAATTTTGAAATGGTAGCTTATTTTAAGTTAATTACTAAGTTCTTTACTTAGCCGATGTTAAAATTTTAGAATTTAGTAATGATATAAGTATACGGCGACAAGTGAATTTTGTAGAGAATGAATGTTGCTTTCAAGTTTTAATGAAAAATTTGCAAATGGGTGATGTTTGATATAGTTTAATGTTCATATTAGTAGTTGAGATGATAGAAAAAAAATTCGGCTTGTGTAGTTGTGAAACTTGCCGAATGTGAACTAATGTAATCTTTGAGTAATGTTTGGGTGTTAAAGTAATTGATGGCTTAGGTAGTATCTATAAGTGATTCGGTCATGGTTTTTGCATGAGTATAAAGTATATATGTTTTGGAAATGGGAATTTGGATTGATTTTATTACATGTATTATAAATTATGTTCGGCTATGCTGGTATATTAAAGTATAATTAATCCGTTTCGATAGTATTATACATGTGATAAATAAAAATAAGTAGAAGTGTATTGGTTAAATAAATATGATTATTAATTTACAAATGTCGTATGTGGTTTGTGATTAGTTTAATGATTAAGCAATGTGTTATGTTTCGTTAAGGCTAAGTATGTGTTTGGTATATTAGTAAGTGTATATCATGTATGCATATGATTTGATTTGGCTGAATTTAAGTGGTAAACTTTATATTAAACTTATTTAAGGGTACGGTCATAATATACACATTTAACATGAATACATGTAAATTCGGTCATGAAATGGAATTGAATATGAATGTTAAGTTTGCATAGTTAGGGCTAACTAGGTTATATATTAATCATAAATGGATCACATGCATATGAGTATGTATGTATTTGTGTGCGGCATTGTTGATAAATGGCAATAAGCAATGTGGTAAATGATTAATTTGTGATAGTCATATATAGGTATGAATATATGTATATGTGTTTTATGCATGTACCATGTACTTATAGGGACAATCGGATGTATGGTTAAATTCATGCATATGAAAACATAATAAGTTACATAAATCCTTGTTTGTGGATGTGAATTAGATATTGATCAAATAAGTATGAAACCGATTCATGACATATTTTATAAAATATGTTATGTATTGGAGTTTTATATGATTGTCAAATGTGACTACTAAGAAGTAAATTGAGTAAGTAATTTAAATAAATCTATTTTGTTTTAATTAATGTAACGCCCCTTACCCGAGACCGTTGCCGGAGTTGAGCACAAGGCACTACTAAACTTATTTGAGCGCTTAACCAAATTCAGATAATTTATATCATACTTTTCAGACAAGCTGTCCAACTGCGTCATAGTTGCTAAATAATTCATATCTTGAGTTATAAAACTCGAAATCCAAATCCGTAAATTTTCCCTGAATTTATACTCATATATCTACTTACCAATTTTTTTATATAATTTTTGGTTGGTCCAATTAGTACAGTTTATTAGTTAAATCCTCCCATGTTTCAGGGTTTAGGTACTTTGACCCCTGTGCACTACGAACCAAATTTATCTCTGTACAAAATTCAAATAACCATGTCATTTGTTTCTCTTAAAAATAGACCCAATGAGGAATTCATACATATATAGTATGACTCATAATTATTTTTGTGCAATTTTTAATGATTTTCTAAATTCAGAACAAGGGAACTCGATGTCATTCAGACTCTGTCTCACCACAATTTAAATATCTCATAACGTAAAATCCAATTGCATGCACCGTTTCCTCTATATGAAACTAGACTCATTAGGCTTTAATCTCATTTTTTTCTCAGCCCTTAACTCAATTTTCACAATTTATGGTGAATTTTCAAAGTCAAACTACTGCTACTTACCAAAAACTGTTTTAGTACAAATATTGTTAACTAGTTTATAACATCTTTACTTCAATTCATTCAAACTCTATACATGCCATATAAATCTTTAAACATAAAACAAAAACTACCGGAATTGATCTGAATAGTGTGCCCTGTTGTGTTGATCCGATCTACCAACTTCTCTTTAATTCAATCTACAAAAGAAATTATCAAACACACACAAATAAGCTTATTGAAGCTTAGTAAGCTCATAGGCATAAAAACACAAATCATATCAAATATTGTACACAATCATATATCTATTAGTTTAACTATTTCATCCTCCAAATCACAATTTCATTAATAACTCATTGGAATAATTTCCATATGGCTACTCACAATTTAACTCCCTTAGGCCCATTTCTCATTTACTTCTTTGTCAAATTAGGGAACAATAAAGGAATTGAGTGCTTCATTATCACATTGCCATAGTAAACTATGGACTTTCACATTGTTACGCATCACACACCGAAGCCATAGCCTTGCCATGGTCTTACACGGTTCACATATCATACCGAAGCCAAATCCCAGACATGGTCTTATACGGAATCACATTATCACATTATACCGATGCCATAGCCCAGCTATGGTCTTATACGGAGTCACATTATCACATTGCACCGATGCCATAGCCCAGCTATGGTCTTAAACGGGCGCACTTATCACATATTTTTCGTCAATTCATCAGGGTCACAGAATAGAAGCACTCAAATCCATTGTTCCTACTAATTTGTACTTTTAGTTACACATTATTTATTAGTTAATGCAAATTGATAGTATTCATCAACAATAAAATACTTTAACAATCATAAGATTTTCATATCAAAACGTTGAACTTTACCACATGAACTTACCTGGACTAATTTGCAAAAGTCGTAGAAATTCAGGGACTATTCTTGAATTTTCTCCTTTCCACGATTCAGTTCGTTTTCTTGATCTATAATTATAAAATCATTCCTTCATTAGCATCCATTTCAATTCTATTCTATTTCACAATTTATGCCCTTAAATTTTCGAAATTACACGATTACCCTAAACTTTTCAATTTTTACAATTTAGTCCCTGCTTAATTTATTCATCAATTGAACGAATTCTTCTCAAATAACACTTTATTTAAACATTATAAACTATTTCACAGCCTTTGACATTCAAAGTTTCATCACAAAACCCTAATTTTATAACTTTCACAATTAGGTCCTAAATAATGATTTCTATGAAAATCTCTTCATAAAATCATTATATAATAGAATTAAAACCTCAATTCCATGATGAATCATCATAAACTTTCAGCACTTGTTCATGGAAACTTTCAAAATTATCCATATAATCAAAAACTAATGAATTAAACATATGGACCTAGTTGTAAAAGTCACAAAAACATAAAAATTATCAAGAAAAAGCAAGAATTAAACTTACATGATGTAAAATATGAAAAACCAGCTTTCTCCAGACCTTCTATTGCATTTTGGCTGATAAAATATGGAGAGATCTCTAGATTCTTCAATTTTATTCTTATTTTATATGTTAAAGTTGTAAAATTTCCAATTTTGCCTTTATTTCCCTTATTTTTCTGCTGATTTTCTTGCCTTTGCCGTCCAGCCTATTCACTTTTAGGCTTAATTTCCCTTTAAATCTTCCTTCTTTTAACACTTGAGCTATTTAATCCTTTTAGCAAAATTTATTTTTATTACAATTTAGTCCTTTTTATTTAATTGACTACCTAATCGTTAAAATTTCTCAACCAAACTTTAATACTAGCTAAATGAAACTTCATAAATATTTATAAAAATATTTTATAACTTGATTTTCAAATTCGAGGTCTCGATACCTCGTTTTTGACCTGTTTGACCTAATAAATTCTTTTAATTCACTAATTTCACCATTTCACAAATTCTTCTAAATTCTTACTTGACTCATAAATATTAAATTACTATCTTGTTCAATCTTATTTGTCGGATTTAGTGATCTCAAATCACCATTTCCGACACCACTGAAAATTAGGCCGTTATAATTAAGCTCAAGAGCAAAGGGGGTCTAAATCATATAAAGGAAAGGAGAAAGCAGTTGAGTAGATTATCCGCAACTGTTCAAAATATCCGAGGTAAGTTTTAAGTAGTTTCCTTTAGTATATAATTGACGATTCCATTATAAGAGTATAGTAGGTAAATTGTGATCTTTGGCTTGCACTTGAATTAAGATGTATAATAGATAATGCATGTATATGACTTATAGTTTGATGACCACTTTGAATTTAAGATTAAATGATGAAGAGAATGAGTGATATAAGATATAACCATTGAGCTGAAATGTGAATGACGATATGCGTATCGAGTTTATATTCGAATGTAATATACGATTATTAAGTGATAAGATGACTGAAATGTGTTTTGATCAAATATGTATGAGATTGAAAATATATCCGGACATGAAGTCCGCAGGCTATATGCTGGAAAAATATCCGGACATGAGATCCGTAGGCTATATGCTAGAAATATATCCGGACTTGAGGTCCGCAGGCTACGTGCTGGAAAAATATCCGGGTTAAAAACCCGCAGGCTTATGCTAGTAATGTATTCCGAGCTCTAAGATTTGACAGAACCGATGCCAGCAAGTTAAATAAGATTTCGACTTTGAATGTCAGTGGTAAACATCGTTGCGTAAGTATTATATGTTTTACATGTTAAGGTTCGTGTTATGTGCTCATATTTGAATTGATTTCTAAGTGATTTACTAGTATCAAAGCACGATATATATATATATATATATGTGTGTGTGTGTGAATGAATTCATTATTTGAGGGTAAGACAACAATATATTTGGTTAATGTAAGTCACCATATGAAAGAATGTGATTAAAGGTATTAGTATAATCTATGTAAATAGTGAAACATGTGCAAGAAATCTTGTGTATACAAACATAAATATTTGGCCAAGGGGTTTTGTAACTAATGTACTAGTGTATATTTGGTCAAGTGAATTACAATTAGAATACAAGTTTTGTGAAAATCAATGTTCAATTTTAGTGACAAGCCTTAATAGTATGAATTGCTTAAAACTTACTAAGCCTCGAAAGCTTACTCTGTTTCTTATTTCTTTGTTTTATAGATTGTTGATTTTGGCTATCGACTCGGGGATCGTCAGCAGTTCTTCATACTATCGATCTTTTTGGTACAGTTATATTTTGGACTCGATATGGCATGTATAGGTTGGACTGTTGACAAAAATATGTTTTGTAATTGTAAATATCTTGACTATATGAAAATGGCATTTATGACTTATAAATCTGTATGTATTCAGTTCGATTTATACTTGTGTTGGTAGATTATGTGATTGAAATTAAATGTTTAGCTTGGTAATACCTCATAGCCTATACCGGCGATCGGACTCGGGCTAGGGTGTTACATTTTATTGGTATCAGAGCTACGGTTTAGTCGATTCTAGGATTAAAGTAGCGTGTATGAGTCTAGCTATACATGCCATATAGTATTAATACGATAGTATGATAAATTCTGACAATTAAAAATGTGTTTTCGTATAGTAATGGATCCCAATCCCAATCGAGCGGTAGCTGATGATGTTGAGAGTGTAGCGCCTGCTCCCGTGTATGGGACAGCGCCGATGGACTCTCAACCTATTGCAAGCAATCAGAATGACGAGGCTAGACAGGCTTTTTATAATGTGATGAATGATTGGTTCAACCAATACATTCGAACTAATACGGCTGCTCCACAACCCCCACTCCCGAATAATACGCCTCCTGCACCTACAATACCTCCGGTAATTGATCAGACGAGGTTAAATAAGCCTCCAGTTGACAGAATCAGAAAGCACGGGGCTACTGAATTTAAAGCTACAGATAGTGATGATGCCGAGCAAGCTGAATTTTGGTTGGACAACACTATTCGGGTACTTGATGAACTATTTTGTACACCCGATGAATGCCTGAAATGTGCTATATCCTTGCTACGTGATTCTGCTTACTATTGGTGGAACACATTGGTTTCTGTTGTACCCAGAGAACGGGTGACGTGGGTGTTCTTCCAAACCGAATTTCAAAAAAATATATCAGTCAGAGGTTCATTGATCAGAAACGAAAAGAATTTCTTGAGCTTAAACAGGGTTCCATGTCAGTTACTGATTATGAACGGAAGTTTGTCAGACTCAGTAGATATGCTCGGGAATATGTATCGTCTGAGACTATTATGTGTAAACATTTTGAAGATGGGCTGAATGAAGATATAAAGATGTTTGTTGGCATTCTTGAAATATGAGAGTTCGTAGTACTTGTCGATCGAGCTTGCAAAGCCGAAGAACTTAGTAAAGAAAAAAAGAAAGCTGATGTCGAAGCTGGAGAATTTCGTAAAAGATCTTCAGGGAAGTCTTTTCAGCAATCATCGAAGAAATTTTGAGATAATTCAGGCCGATCAAAGAATACTTCGGGTTTTTCTAGACGAGACCACGATCGACCCTCGGTGGGTACACGAGCCACTTCAGTTGCCAGTGTTGGAAATGATCGTCAGGATAGAATAGAGTGCAAGTATTGTGGTAAATGGCATTCGGGGAGTTGTAGATTTCATGACCGCTCCTGTTATAAATGCGGATCAGCCGACCACTTTATTAAGGACTGCCCGAGATTGTCTGAACAGAATATGAATCAGAGTGGGAAATCGAGTACTACAACACGAGGTAGACCACCTAGGAATACTGGGAATGCTAGTGGCGGTCAGAGAGTGTCTAGAGATGCTGCAACCAGATCCGAGGCTCGTGCTCCTGCTAGAGCTTATGCTATACGCGCACGCGAGGATGCTTCTTCGCCTGATGTTATTTCCGGTACTTTCACTCTCTTTGATACTGACGTGATTGCTTTAATTGACCCTGGTTCTACTCATTCATATGTATGTGAGACTTTAGCATCTAGTAAGACTCTACCTGTTGAGTCTACTGAGTTCGTAATCCGAGTGTCAAATCCCTTGGGTCGATATGTGTTAGTCGACAAAGTGTGCAGGAAATGTCCACTGATAATTCGAGATTCCTGTTTTCCGGCCGATTTGATGCTTTTACTGTTTAATGAATTTGATGTTATTCTCGGTATGGATTGGTTGACCGTTTATGATACAGTTGTGAATTGCAAAAGAAAGACTATTGATTTGATATGTGCAAATGATGAGATAATCCGAGTTGAGTCTACTGATATGAACGGATTACCAACAGTTATATCCTCGATGTTGGCTCAAAAATATGTAAAAAAGGAGTGCGATGTGTATCTTGCATACGTACTTGATAGTAAAGAATCAGAAAAGAAGCTTGAATCAATATCAGTGGTTTGTGAGTATCCAAATGTTTTTCCCGAGGAATTGCCAAGGTTACCTCCTGTTCGGGAGGTAGAGTTTTGTATTGAACTTGTACCTGGGACTACACCAATTTCGATAGCGCCATACCGTATGGCACCAACAGAATTGAAGGAATTGAAAACTCAGTTGCAAGAGTTGACGGATAGAGGTTTCGCTCGACCAAGTTTCTCACCTTGGGGTGCACCAATATTGTTCGTGAAAAAGAAGGACGGAACCATGAGATTGTGCATCGACTATCGTCAGTTAAATAAAGTGACGATAAAGAATAAATATCCGTTACCGGGTATTGATGATTTGTTTGATCAGCTAAAGGGAGCATCAGTGTTTCAAAGATAGATTTGAGATCGGGTTATTATCAGTTGCGAGTTCGAGACTCAGATATACCTAAAACTGCTTTCAGAACGAGATACGGTCACTACGAGTTCTTAGTGATGCCGTTTGGGCTCACTAATGCCCTTGTAGTATTTATGGATTTGATGAACCGAATTTTCAGGCAGTATTTGGACCAGTTTGTAGTTGTGTTTATAGATGACATCTTGATTTATTCACGCGATGAAAATGAACACACCGAGCACCTGAGATTAGTGTTGCAGATTTTACGGGATAAGCAATTATACGCTAAGTTCAGTAAATGTGAGTTCTGGTTGAGAGAAGTTAGCTTTTTGGGACATGTATTATCCGCATCGGGTATTTAAGTTGATCCGAGCAAAATTTCAGCCATACTTGATTGGAAGCCCCCGAGAAATATTACTGAAGTTCGGAGCTTTTTGGGACTCGCTGGTTACTACAGACGGTTTGTAAAAGGTTTCTCGATGATAGCCACACCAATGATGAAGCTACTTCAGAAAGATATTAAATTCGAATGGTCAGAAAAGTGCCAGAAAAGTTTCGACCAACTGAAAACACTTTTGACAGAAGCCCGACTATTAGTGCAGCCCGAATCCGGTAAAAAGTTTGTTATTTACAGTGATGCGTCCTTACATGGGCTGGGTTGTGTATTGATGCAAGAGGGTCGAGTTGTAGCTTACGCATCGAGGCAATTGAAGCCACATGAGAAAAATTATCCGACTCATGATCTCGAATTAGCTGCCATAGTATTTGCTTTGAAAATATGGCGACATTACTTGTTCGGAGAGAGGTGTCATGTATATTCGGATCATAAAAGCCTCAAATATTTAATGACTCAAAAAGATTTGAATCTACGACAAAGACGTTGGCTTGAATTGTTGAAAGATTATGATCTTGTTATTGACTATCACCCTGGAAAGGCTAATGTGGTTGCTGATGCTTTGAGTCGCAAGTCACTGTTTGCTTTGCGAGCGATGAATGTTCACTTGTCTGTTTCATCCGATAATGTGTTAGTGGCAGAATTAAAAGCCAAACCGTTATTGATTCATCAAATATGTGAAACTCAGAAAGTTGATGATGAATTGGTGGCTAAACGAGCTGAATGTGTTTCGAATGTGGATTCAGAATTTCAAATTGACGACAATGATTGTTTGAGGTTCAGAAGTCGATTGTGTGTTCCAAGAAATTCAGAACTTATTTCGATGATTTTGAACGAAGCTCATAATAGCCGAATGTCGATCCATCCTGGTAGCACGAAAATGTACAACGATCTGAAACGTCAGTTTTGGTGGCCTGGTATGAAACGAGACATTTCTTACTTTGTTTCGAAGTGTTTGGTATGTCAACAAGTGAAAGCGGAACATCAAGTGCCATCAGGATTACTTCAGCCGATTATGGTACCTAAATGGAAATGGGATCGAGTTACGATGGAGTTTGTATCCGGATTGCCATTGTCGTTAAGCAAGAAAGATGCGATCTGGGTTGTTATTGATAGACTGACAAAGTCGGCTCATTTTATTCCTGTACGTACGGATTATTCGCTTGACAAGCTAGCCAAGTTGTATGTTTCTCAGATTGTAAGGTTACATGGGGTACCTATTTCTATTGTGTCGGATAGAGATCCGAGATTCACATCGCAATTCTGGAAGAAATTGCAAGAAGCATTGGGTACCAAGTTACATTTTAGCACCGCTTTTCATCCCTAGACTGATGGCCAATCCGAGCGGATCATTCAGATACTCAAGGATATGTTGAGATGTTGCATCCTTGAGTTTAGTGGTTCATGGAAACGGTATTTACCTTTAATTGAATTCGCTTACAACAATAGTTTTCAATCAAGCATTAAGATGGCACCTTACGAGGCTCTGTGTAATAGCCCGATCTTAGACTTAGTCGGAACAGTGGTTTCGGGACCACAAATCCGACGAAAAAAAAATGTAATGGCTTGAATTTTCAGAGGTGTCGGAACGGTGATTCGAGATCACTAAATTCGACAAATGGGTAGAAAATATTATTAATTTAGTAAGTATAAGTTAAATATGAAGTTAGGAAAATTTTTGAAATAGTGAATAGTGCAGTAGAAATAAATATTAAAATAATTAGAATCGAAATGAGGTATCAAGACCTCGGGGATTTTAAACTGAGCCATAAATATTTTTATAAATATTTATGGAGTGTTAAAAAGTTAGTATTAAAGTTTCGTTAAGAAATTTTAAAGTTCCGATAATTAATTGAACAAAAAGGACTAAATTGTAACAAATGCAAAATTTTGGGAAATGATTAAATAGCTTAAATGATAAAAGGAAGAGGGCTTAAAAGGCAAATAGACCCAAGGTCTATTTGGGCTGGACGGCAGAGGCATGAAATCAGCAAGAAAGTAAGGAGAATTAAGGGCAAAATTGGAAAATTGCAAAATTTGCTTAATAAAGTTAGGACCCAAGTGGAATTATCTAGATTTCTCTTCATTTTTCTGAATTCTCATCAGCTAAAACACCATGGAAGGGCTTCTTCAAGCTGGTTCTTCATATTTTTATTACAAGTAAGTTCAATTCTTGACTATTTCTTGAAATTTTTGTATTTTTATGACTTTTACAACTAGGCCCACTTGTTAAATCCATTAGTTTTTGATTTTATGAAAGAAGTTGAAAGTTGATATGAATATGTGCTGGAAGTATATGATGATTTAGCATGAAATTAGAGCTTTAAATTGTTCATATGCTGATTTTATTGAAAGAATTGAATAGAAAGTGAATGTTTGGGACCTAATAGTAAAAGAGTTTGAAGATAGAGTTATATGTGGAAATTCTGAATTTCAATAGTTGTGTAACAACTTATAATGTCTAGTAAAGTACTAATTGAGAAAATTAGATTAATTGAGGGGTTAATTGAGAAAGGACCGAATTGTATAAACTGTGAAATTTGGGGCAAAATGGAAATCAACATTTTGCACTAAAGCAGTTTTGGACAGCAGCAGTAGTGTAACTTTGAAAAATCACCAAAAATTGTATAGATTGAATTAGAGGATGAATAAAGTATGAAACTAAAGCTTATTGAGTCTAGTTTCTTATAAAAGAAATGATGTGAGCAATGGAATTGTAAATCATGAGATATAATAGATTTTGTGAGACAAGGTCAGAATGAATTCGGGTTCCCCTGTTCTGACTTTGGAAAATCATTAAAAATTGTACAAAAATGATTATGAGTTATAGTTTATATGGTTAGAATCCTTAATGAGTCTATTTTTAGAAGAAACAAGCTAAAACATCATCCGAATTCTGTACAATGAGATAATTAATTTTTGGTTCAGCCAAATAGTACAGTTTATTCTCTAAAGTTTCCCTTGTTTCGCTGTCTGACAGTTCCGACCACTCTTCACTAAAAATTAATTTTTAGCTTGTTCTTCATATTTTTATTACAAGTAAGTTCAATTCTTGACTATTTCTTGAAATTTTTGTATTTTTATGACTTTTACAACTAGGCCCACTTGTTAAATCCATTAGTTTTTGATTTTATGAAAGAAGTTGAAAGTTGATATGAATATGTGCTGGAAGTATATGATGATTTAGCATGAAATTATATGATAATTAATTTTTAGTGAAGAGTGGTCGGAACTGTCAGACAGCGAAACAAGGGAAACTTTAGAGAATAAACTGTACTATTTGGCTGAACCAAAAATTAATTATCTCATTGTACAGAATTCGGATGATGTTTTAGCTTGTTTCTTCTAAAAATAGACTCATTAAGGATTCTAACCATATAAACTATAACTCATAATCATTTTTGTACAATTTTTAATGATTTTCCAAAGTCAGAACAGGGGAACCCGAATTCATTCTGACCTTGTCTCACAAAATCTATTATATCTCATGATTTACAATTCCATTGCTCACATCATTTCTTTTATAAGAAACTAGACTCAATAAGCTTTAGTTTCATACTTTATTCATCCTCTAATTCAATCTATACAATTTTTGGTGATTTTTCAAAGTTACACTACTGCTGCTGTCCAAAACTGCTTTAGTGCAAAATGTTGATTTCCATTTTGCCCCAAATTTCACAGTTTATACAATTCGGTCCTTTCTCAATTAACCCCTCAATTAATCTAATTTTCTCAATTAGTACTTTACTAGACATTATAAGTTGTTACACAACTATTGAAATTCAGAATTTCCACATATAACTCTATCTTCAAACTCTTTTACTATTAGGTCCCAAACATTCACTTTCTATTCAATTCTTTCAATAAAATCAGCATATGAACAATTTAAAGCTCTAATTTCATGCTAAATCATCATATACTTCCAGCACATATTCATATCAACTTTCAACTTCTTTCATAAAATCAAAAACTAATGGATTTAACAAGTGGGCCTAGTTGTAAAAGTCATAAAAATACAAAAATTTCAAGAAATAGTCAAGAATTGAACTTACTTGTAATAAAAATATGAAGAACCAGCTTGAAGAAGCCCTTCCATGGTGTTTTAGCTGATGAGAATTCAGAAAAATGAAGAGAAATCTAGATAATTCCACTTGGGTCCTAACTTTATTAAGCAAATTTTGCAATTTTCCAATTTTGCCCTTAATTCTCCTTACTTTCTTGCTGATTTCATGCCTCTGCCGTCCAGCCCAAATAGACCTTGGGTCTATTTGCCTTTTAAGCCCTCTTCCTTTTATCATTTAAGCTATTTAATCATTTCCCAAAATTTTGCATTTGTTACAATTTAGTCCTTTTTGTTCAATTAATTATCGGAACTTTAAAATTTCTTAACGAAACTTTAATACTAACTTTTTAACACTCCATAAATATTTATAAAAATATTTATGGCTCAGTTTAAAATCCCCGAGGTCTTGATACCTCATTTCGATTCTAATTATTTTAATATTTATTTCTACTGCACTATTCACTATTTCAAAAATTTTCCTAACTTCATATTTAACTTATACTTACTAAATTAATAATATTTTCTACCCATTTGTCGAATTTAGTGATCTCGAATCACCGTTCCGACACCTCTGAAAATTCAAGCCATTACATTTTTTTTTTCGTCGGATTTGTGGTCCCGAAACCACTGTTCCGACTAAGCCTAAGATCGGGCTATTACACTCTGTATGGTCGTAAATGTCGTACACCGTTGTTTTGGACCGAGCTTAATGAAAGTAAAATCCTCAGGGTTGATTTGATTAAAGATGCTGAACAGAAAGTAAAAGTAATCCGTGAAAGTCTGAAAGCAACTTCAAATCGTCAGAAGTCGTATGTGGATTTAAAACGAAAAGACATTGAATATCAAGTCGGAGACAAAGTGTTTCTTAAAGTTTCACCTTGGAAAAAGGTGCTCAGATTTGGTCATAAAGGCAAATTGAGTCCGAGGTTCATCGGGCCGTATGAAATATCCGAACGAATTGGGCCAGTCGCATACAGATTAATTTTGCCCCCTGAACTTGAAAAGATTCAAAACGTTTTTTATGTCTCGATGCTTCGACGTTATAGATCCGATCCATCGCACATAATTAATCCATCAGAGGTTGAAATACAATCTGATTTGAGTTATGAAGAAGAACCGATTCGTATCCTAGCTCGCAAGGTGAAAGAGTTGCGAAACAAAAAGGTTCCGTTAGTAAAGGTGTTATGGCTCAAGCACGGGATCAAAGAAGCTACTTGGGAACCCGAGAACTCTATGAAAGAACGATACCCAAATCTATTTACTGGTAAGATTTTCGGGGACGAAAATTCTTTAAGTGGGGAGAGTTGTGACAGCCCTAATTTGACCTTAGTCGAAAAGTGGTTTCAGGACCACAAAACCGAGTCGTAAAAATAATTAACTGTCATATTCGATGCTTATTATATGTGAATATGCATGTGTGAAAATTTCATATTGTAATTTTGTCAATTTTATGTGAAATTATTAAATAGGACTTATGTGAGAAAATTTTGAAATGTGATAGGTAAATTTATAAGTGGTTTATTAATGCATGTTTTAAAGAGTTTGGACTTGCATGTCAAATGTCCCTTTTTGTTTATAGTGGCCGGCCATGTTGATGTTTATGATAATATATATGTATTATTTATTAGTTTTAAGGCAACTATATGGCTTTATAATTTTTATAATATTGATGAATAATAAAAGAATAATAATAATAAAGAAAGGTGAAGAAAACAAAGTTTCATATTTGTTCTTCTTGGCCGATTGAAAAGAGAGAAAAGGGGCAAACCTTCGGTCATCTTAAACTTGAAACAAGGTTATTAAATTATAATAAATTTTGAAATGGTAGCTTATTTTAAGTTAATTACTAAGTTCTTTACTTAGCCCATGTTAAAATTTTGGAATTTAGTAATGATATGAGTATACGGCTACAAGTGAATTTTGTAGAGAATGAATGTTGTTTTCAAGTTTTAATGAAAAATTTGCAAATGGGTGATGTTTGATATAGTTTAATGTTTATATTAGTAGTTGAGATGATAGAAAAAAAATCCGGCTTGTGTAGTTGTGAAACATGCCGAATGTGAACTAATGTAATCTTTGAGTAATGTTTGGGTGTTAAAGTAATTGATGGCTTAGGTAGTATCTATAAGTGATCCGGTCATGGTTTTTGCATGAGTATAAAATATATATGTTTTGGAAATGGGAATTTGGATTGATTTTATTACATGTATTATAAATTATGTTCGGCTATGATGGTATATTAAAGTATAATTAATTCGTTTCGATAGTATTATACATGTGATAAATAAAAATAAGTAGAAGTGTATTGGTTAAATAAATATGATTATTAATTTACAAATGTCGTATGTGGTTTGTGATTAGTTTAATGATTAAGCAATGTGTTATGTTTCGTTAAGGTTAAGTATGTGTTTGGTATATTAGTAAGTGTATATCATGTATGCATATGATTTGATTTGGCTAAATTTAAGTGGTAAACTTTATATTAAACTTATTTAAGGGTACGGTCATAATATACACATTTAACATGAATACATGTAAATTCGGTCATGAAATGGAATTGAATATGAAGGTTAAGTTTGCATAGTTAGGGCTAACTAGGTTATATATTAATCATAAATGGATCATATGCATATGAGTATGTATGTATTTGTGTGCGGCATTGCTGATAAATGGCAATAAGCAATGTGGTAAATGATTAATTTGTGATAGTCATATATAGGTATGAATATATGTATATGTGTTTTATGCATGTACCATGTACTTATAAGGACAATCGGATGTATGGTTAAATTCATGCATATGAAAACATAATAAGTTGCATAAATCCTTGTTTGTGGATGTGAATTAGATATTGATTAAATAAGTATGAAACTAATTCATGACATATTTTATAAAATATGTTATGTATTGGAGTTTTATATGATTGTCAAATGTGACTATCAATAAGTAAAATTGGGTAAGTAATTTAAATAAATCTATTTTGTTTTAATTAAGCTCAAGAGCAAAGGGGGTCTAAATCAGATAAAGGAAAGAATAAAGTAGTTGAGTAGATTATCCGCAACTGTTCAAAATATCCGAGGTAAGTTTTAAGTAGTTTCCTTTAGTATATAATTAACGATTCCATTATAAGAGTATAGTAGGTAAATTGTGATCTTTGGCTTGCACTTGAATTAAGATGTATAATAGATAATGCATGTATATGACTTATAGTTTGACGACCACTTTGAATTTAAGATTAAATGATGAAGAGAATGAGTCATATGAGATATAACCATTGAGCTGAAATGTGAATGATGATGTGCGTATCGAGTTTATATTCGAATGTAATATACGGTTATTAAGTGATAAGATGACTGAAATGTGTTTTGATCAAATATGTATGAGATTGAAAATATATCCGGACATGAAGTCCGCAGTGTAATACCCCGAAAATTTTTACAGTAAAATATTATCCGTGATATAGTAAAATAAGGAAATAAAGTGACAAAAAGGAAATTTTTTAGTGATGTCAATATTGAGAAGTATATTATGATATATTAATTCAAGAAAGGACTAAATTGCAAAGATGAGAAAAGTCTTGTCGCACAAGAGTAAATACTCAAAATTTAAGGGGTTGAAGTGTAAATATAAAAAAGTTGAAGGACTAATGGTGCAAATATTTTAAGGGTGGAATGATCTAGAAACCAAGAAAAATTGATGAATTAGGACCAAATTGAATAGGTAAAAAATTATGAGGGACTAAATCGTAATTTTACCAAATTAAGTGATGACTCAAGGATGGAATTCTAAAAGATCATGAAGGGCAAAATGGTCAATTAGTAAGAGAGAGAATTCTAGAATGTAATGATTATGTTGATGATATTTTAAATTAATTAATTAGATAAATATTATTTTATTAATATTTTATGAGATGTTTATTATTATATTATTATTATTTATTTAGTATAAAAGGAAGGAAAGATGAAGAATTATCAACACATTTCCTTTCCCATGCAAACTAACGTAAGATAAGAAGAAGAAAAGAAGTTTGCTTTCTTTACAATTTAGTCCTTCCACCAAAAATTCATTATTTTCACCTAAAAATTGAAAGAATTTCCATAGCCATAAAGAGAGAAAGATAGCAAGGAGATGATGGGGAGCAAGAATATCAAGTTGGATTCAAGAAATCGAAGCTGGAGGAGAGAGAAAAATCAAGTTAAAGATTGAAGTCAATAAGAAAAGGTAAGTACATCAAGATTTCAATATATTTTTAAGTTTGTTATTATTGATAAAGCATGGAAATAATGTTATAGTAGAGTTTTCTTACATAAGGTCCTATGTTCTTGATATGTTAGTGAAGGAAAAAAATAAGAGAAAGTGATGAGAAATGGTGTAGAAAAAGAAAATAAGGATGTTATAACATGGTAATTAATATCTTGTACTAAAACAGTTTTGGACAAGAACAGTAGTCTAAATTTGAAAAATCATCAAAAATTGTAGAAATCTAATTATAGGATGAATAAAATATGAAATTAAAGCTTATTAAGTCTAGTTTCTTATAGAAGAAATTACATAAGCAATGGAATTCTAAATCATGAGATATGATGAATTTTGTGAGACAATGTCAGAATGATTTCGGGTTCCCCTGTTCTGAATTTGTAAAATCATAAAAAAAATTGGATAAAAATAATTAGGGGCTTAAATTTATATGTTTAGAATCCTGAATGAGTATATTTTCAATAGAAACAAATATGAACATCATTCGAATTCTGTACAAGGAGATAATTAATTTTTAGTGAAGAATGGTCACAACTGTCAGACAGCAGAATAGGGGTAAATTTAAAGAATAAACTGTACTTATTTACTAAACAAAAAATTCTGAAAATTTTATGGTAAGAAGATATATGAGTCTAGTTTCAGGAAAAATTAGTGGATCTTAATTTGGAGTCCTATAGCTCCAGATATAAATAATTTAGTGACTATGACACAGATGGACAGCTTGAATATTCATAAAAGTAAATAATAAAGATTATAGATAATGTTACTTACAAGTGTGCTACATACATCAAGGATGTGGAATGGAGAGGAGGAGGAGGAAAACATATATGAATATTCATTAAGCATGGCTAATTTGCATATTTTAGGCTTAAGGACTAAATTGAATAAAAGTAAAACTTTATGGATAATTTTGTAAAAATGTCAGAAATGACCAAATTGCATGAAATGGATTATTTTATTATTTAAATTACAAAATTGAATGAAATTATTAATTTAGTTCAAGATCGGGGGAAAACATGTTTTAGGGATTAAATTGAAAAGTGTTGAAATTATGGAAAATTCTGATATTTTATAGAATTCATGGACTGTTATCAATATATATGAGAATAATAGCTGGAAATAAAGATTAAATTGTAAGAATTTTATTTTCCTGACCCTAAGGACGAAATCGTCATTAATTAAAAGTTTAGGGGCAAAATGGTAATTTTTCCTAGAGCATTAATTAAATGCATTAGAATATGAAATGAATGAAAATGATGATTAAATTTATTTATAAAGATCCGGTCTACTCAAATATGAGACTTGATCGTGGAAAAGAAAAGATATCAGATTAATGAAATTATAAACACAAACAAGCAATGAGGTGAGTTCATGTAACTTGAATTATATTCTTTAATGCTTGAAATGTATATTATTGATGTGAATATGATTTGAATGTTCATTGTATGAAAATTGATGAAACATTGATATATTTGATAAAATGGGAAGAAATTCCGGTTGAATGAAAGGAAATTTTGATGGATCTCTGAAAAGGAATTGACGGTAAAAAGGATCTAGCCCGGACGGGTGATCCTATCCTGATATAGCCCTCCCGAAGAATACGTGTAAAACGGATTTAGCCCGGACGGGTAATCCGAATTAGGGTCTGAATTTAGCTTGGACTGGTAATTCATATCCAAGCTCATTAGAGTAATTGTTGTTGCAGGGGATTTAGCCTGGACTGGTAATCCCGACAATACTCTATGAGTTTATATTACAGGGGATGTAGCCTGGACTGGTAATCCCACTGTAAGGATGAGGTTCGCGGGAGTGTGCTCTCTGATATGAAATGTGTAAGACCATGGTTGAAAGTTACCATGGCAACCTGTGTGTAAGACCATGGTTGAAAGATACCATGGCAACCTGATATGAAATGTGTAAGACCATGGTTGAAAGATACCATGGCAACCTGATATGAGATGTGTAAGACCATGGTTGAAAGATACCATGGCAACGTGACATGAAAAGAATAAGACCATGGTTGAAATATACCATGGCAACCTGACAGAAAATGAGTAAGACCATAGTTGAAAGACACTATGGCATCATGTCAAAGATAAATAAGACCGTGGATGGGAGACGCGATGACATCTATTGAACAATTGATATTCAGGTAATATGTATCAGATGACGAATGGTTATATGAAATGGTTGTGTGAAATGTTTTCAAGAACTGGTCATATGGAAATGATGGAGCATGAAATATTGATATAATGAAATGATTGATATATACTTATGAAGAAACGGTAAGAGAATAATATGTTTCATGACATGTACAGATATGATTATCTTTGATATGTTGATACAAGGAAATTATGTAAGTAAAGACAATTATTAAACTCAAGCATGACATGTCGAGAAAATAAGTATATCAATGTTGAATTTATATGAAATATGTGCAAGTATACTAACAATGATGTTGTTTGACGGTTAGGCAAGTGTCAAGCTATTGATTGAATGGTAACATGTTTAATTATAAGAAGCATTGAAATGATAAGTACTTAGATGAAAATATTTAAGATTTTGCGAAATTTTTTTTATGATCCCGATTTAATTCCGGTTGGTTTTTAATGTATGTTTGGGGCTTCAAGGGCCCAATAGAGAGACGTTATGATTATTTTCAAAATATGAATAATAAATGACTCAGAATTATCTGAAAATATTCAATAAACTCCGGTAATGCCTCGTACCTATTCCGGCAATAAATATGGGTATGGGGTGTTACATCAATTTTATTATTTTAACTAAATTATTATTTATTTATTTATTTATTTGCATTAATTTTCTTTATAAATAGTTTTGTTATGTCAAAAATTACACCCCATCCTAACTATGCAGAAGATTTTTAACCCGATATTTTAAAAGTTTAAATTTGGGTTTTTATTTACATTTTATGAATTTATATTATTTTTAGGATTAATTATTTACTTATCGAATTAGTCTAACTTGACTTATAATATCAAATTCAGTTAAAGAGTTTATATTAATATAGATTTATTTCATACACTCACCTAATAATTGATACAATTTGATTTATAATAAATTTAATCAACAATAGAAAATATGGCGGTGAAAAAATAAAAATTTGTTTAAAATAATTAAATGATAAGTATTTTTTATTAATTTAATTAAAACTAAAAATTTTATTACATTTCTATACGTATAGAAATTACGTGTTTAAAACACAAATAAACATTTAAAAATAACATATAATAAATAATGAAATGCAAAGTTTGAAATTAATAATAGCACATATACAATAAATTAAAATAAAAAATTCTTTAAATTGTGAGTAAAATAAAATTTAAATAAATAAATACATCAAATTAATAATATTAAATGTACTTCAATTGTTTATCATTATATTGTCAATTTTCTTAGGTTGGTATCGAGCTTACTTATGATACCCATCAATAACATTATCAATAATGAGAATTCCATGTAAAAAGCTATTAACAGAACATCTAGAATCATCGAGAAATCTAAAATAAGAAAGTTCATAAAATGAAATATACAAACAAGTGAAATAATTTATGCAATAAAATTAAAAAGTATAAAAATATTAAAATAAATTTTTTGTTGAAGCGAAAAAGAAGAATTATGAATATGGATGACACAATTTTTATTGATTTTTATAGATAAGAAAAAAAATTCATGATAATTTGAAATAAGTAAGATTATTTTAGTAATTTTCTTTTATTTTGTGAGGCCAACTTAATAACACGATTATAAATGTTGAATTTTTAGGTGGAAGATTATTTGGAAAGGATGGATAAGTTTAGGTAGATATTTATAGGCTTTAAACATTTTAAAAAATAAAAAAAAATGAAAATACCTAATTACTGCTGACTCGATTTAAAATTAATAACACCAAATTCAATCACACAATTAATTAATTGTACAAATAGTTTAATAATAAATAATTAGATAGATTACTAGTAAAGTGATTAGAAGTTTAGAAGACGTTTACCCCCGGCCCGCCCCCACTCCCACCCTAAAGTTTGTTCTTAATACTTGATTAGACAAATAATAATACAAGTAATTTACAAAGGATTATTGTGGAAAAAACGAAAAACAAAAAGCAAATGAGAAGGAGAGTCGATTCCACGATAACGCATAAATCGTCAAACCTCGTGAGCCCCACTGGTTCCTCTCTGTCACGCGTGCATCCAACGGTCACTTTCCCTTCCGCATTACACGGAAATGCCCCAAATCCGACGGCTCAAATCCTACCGCGTTTGACTCAGAACTGCACACATCTCAATACCTAAATCCCTATATAAAAAATATAATGAAAATTAATTGCCCTTACCCAAAATTTCACTATCTTCACTCTCTTAATTAAAACTCTGCAGCTTTCTTCAGCGCAAATCCAGGGGCTTTTTCAGACCAGTTTTCCCTATTACCTTCCTCTCTTGTTTGGCTGCTTCCTGTCCTTCGATTCATTTTTTTTGTTTCTCTGTGTTTTTATTGTAAGTTTTTTCATTTTTTTCCTTACTCGTTATCTAGAATTATTTACGTTTCCCCCTTAAAAAATAGGTATCATATGTATTTTAATGGTAGTATTTTTGTTAGTCTCTGTGTTTTCCTCCTCTAATTTATCTGCAATTCGTGCATATAGTTCCACTGAGGAATTTGTGATTTTTTTTTAATGGAAAGTGAGTTTTTCTATATTAAATCTTCAGTGCTTTCGTTTTCTAAATTTCTCCTAGATCTATATCTGCTACCAATTAGAACTACTTTCTTTGATTTTAATTTTCCGTTTGAGTTTTAGTTCCACTGAGCTTGAATTATCATTGATCCTTTTGTTTACTTCATTCCTCTTTTACTGCAGATCCCCTGGTTTCTTAATGTAAGTGTTTGTGTAACTTTGTTTGATTTTAACTCCTTCCTTTATTCTTTTTGGCAGGCAAAAGACTTGGATTTATTCTTCAATAGTCACTTCTGGGTTGAATCAAAGTCTAACAAAATGCCGTGGTCTTTCGTCAACTGCGTGCGCTTAGTTGTTTTCTTTCTTGTCATACTGTAATTTTATTTGTTTCTGGTGAGTTCTCTTAGTCTGAAAAGTTCTGTTCATGATCTTTTGCTTGCTTTATAATTTCCAGAATAAAAAAAGAATTTACATTGTAATGTGCATCATATATCTATCTGTTGTTATTCTACTGTTGTAGGTGAATTTCGATTGAATTTTAAAGGGGATACGGTTCCTTCAACTTTCGTTTGCAATTGGAAAATTTTGGGTTGGAGGTGTGAGGATGTACATTTCGGTAACCATAAAGAGATATCGAGCAATTAAGGAAGTTGGGAAAATTAAAATGAGCGTTGGTGTTATTGCATACTATAAGCTAGTTCAAGTTTGTCAGGTAAATATGTTTTCTTGTTTCAAATTTCATGTTGATGTTCCATCCTGTTATATTATATATGTTTGTGTCCTTGGAAATGCATGAGAGGCTGTCTTAGATAAATCTATGTGCCATGTCATATATTGTCCCATCACTAATGTTGCTGTAGTATGTCTGGATTAGGTTGAGTAGGCCTCTTGATCTCTAGTTTGTCAAATAACTGATTGGAAAAATCTGTCTTGTTGATGCACACAAGCAAATGAACTACAACAACCACGAACACAAAGCACATTTATGTGGGCATAAATGCAATTGTTATGGTTGAAGAGAAAGAAGTTATATTCAAATTTGAGTAATGAAAGATGTTTATCATTTGTATATCCTTGTTGTTGTGGATTTCCCTTTGTCAACAGATCTGGACATGTACAGTACACAAACTTATGGCCATTTTTAGCAGGCTTCATGAAATAGAAATTGTCAAGTGACTCCAAAATACCAAGCAGGACTAAAGTTTCTGTTCTTATGAATATGATTGGCAAAGTATCTTTTTGTTTTTGCTGCACATATTACTTGTGCAAGTTTTATGGTTATTGACTTTTTTATATGCTATTGCAGGCAGAGTATTTCCGTCAGTTGCTTAAGCCTGTTACGTAGTCTGGTATTACAGAACTCTTGGAAATTGGGATCTGGGAGAGTGCCGTTCAATTGTGTTATGTGTAAGGCTGTGACAGAATGGAACATCTGATTGTGTTGATGGCAAATTTGGGATAGGTAGCTTTGACATATTGTAATGGCGATCCAGTAGTTTAGATTTTTGTCTCACCGTAATTTAGTTATAAATCTTCTTCCAACTTAAAAGTTGAATAAGTGCACGTTCAAAGCCAAGAAGCAATCTTTTGTTGTGAACCTCTTGATTAAGTAGAAATTTCGATGCAGAGTGATCAACAGTTTTACCCCCCAAAAGCGGTGCCCAGACTTGCAGATCATGTGGATGATAATTACATTCACACGCCGGTTCCTTCTGCTTTTGGTACAGTTTTTCCTCCATGTGCTAAGCCATTGCCACCCCTCCATGGCATTGAGTTTCAACCCTCAGAGGTTTGTCCCAAGAATTTCGTTATCTTCAATCAGAATGATAATAGAAACCAGATAATGTTCAATCCTGCTGTTGCAAACAAATTTAGTGGTCATGGATTAAATGTTTTTGCAACTTACCTTGATGGAAAGTATGACATAAAAGATGTTAATGATGTGGAAAAAGATACCTCATCATCTCTGAAAGAGGATTCAGATGATATTGATGCACTACTCAGCTCAGAAGAGGAGGAACAAGAAGATTATGATGAGGAAGAAGTTAGCACAGCACGGACTTCTGGTAATTATGAATGTGACTCTGATTCTCACTCTGCATATGGCTCGAAACCAAGAAAAAACAGCTCATGTTCTTCTACTCTGAAATCCTCTGGTAGCGGTTGTGGTAGTGACCCCAAAAAGCGGCTGAAAATGAAGAAAATGGTTAAGGTTCTAAGGGGAATTATACCAGGTGCTGATCAGATGGGTACTGTAGCAGTTCTCGATGAAGCTGTTCGGTACCTCAAGTCTCTCAAGGTTGAAGTAAAGAAGCTTGGAGTTGAGAATTTCAAGAATGGAGATTAAACTCATATTCTGATAATGGTTTCCTCATCTTCTGGAATTCAAGTTTATCCTATATCGCATACTCATCCTTCGCCTTCTCTCTGATGGTTTGTGTTCCAGAGATAAAGAAGACAGGCATTTAGAATTCATGTGTGTTATAGTTTCCAGTTATGCATATGTATTAATGGTGCCAGTGCATGTGTTGCTTAAACTTCTGAAGATCATATATCGTGTCCCTTGGAAAGGGAGAGAGGTTGGGTGGAGTTTGGCTCTGTAATATGACTACTAAGTTTGTAGTTGCCATTATCTTTATGGCACTAGTAGCTGCTTTGAATGTTAATGAAATGTACTTAAAAGATATTATCAGTTTCTTCGCTGCCTGGTTTCTTATTCTACTTGCTTTTTGTTATTCCCCGTTGTTGCATAAATATTATAAATACTTGTTAAACCTTTTTGAGTACCACTTTACTCAGACTTTTGTCTTTGTTTGATGTCGTTTCTTTGCTTCTTTTTTTAATATTCTCGTGGTTTCTTTTTACCCCACAGTAACACTATACTTCAGAAATAATTTGTTGCAAGTCCAGAGACGTGCTGTTGTCTGTCAATACATTTTATGTGGTGCCCGATCCTGTTTGTGTATATTTTGTTTATCAGTATTTGAGCATGAGGTGCAAAAACCTGTCAGTCTTGATACCTTTATACATAATATGCCCTTTTATGTGCTGATATTTAGAGACATGAGAACTCATTGCCATGCATGCATGGTGCTTTTCTTTTGTGCACCTTTCCCCCACAATCGCTGTATTTGAGCCAGTAGGTAGTGCAGTTAGTGGCGCACCAGCACGACCTTTTTTATCAGTTTTCGAACTCCTGCTATTGGACGGACCCACTTCTTTTATCAACTTTTGTTAAGTTGGATTTTCCTTCATCATCACTTCCAACTTGTTATGCGTCAATTGGTTAACTCTTTTTTATATTTTGTTTATGGAAAGACTGGAAGTAAAGCTGAATCATGTCGAAACTGGAGGGAAGTATTTTCATCTTTGACTAAAATACAAGTATCGTCTAATATACCTACAAAAATAATATGAAAGAGGCGGGATGGTCTTACGAATTGGCCACCCCCAACCAACTATGGTTCCAATGATGCACGCCTCATGTCAAATGTCAGGGGTGGGCTAGACTTTGTTAGTTGACTTTCTGTTAGCCTACTTTTAGGGAAACAGGCTGGCTATATTCAGCGAGTGATGCAAAAAAAAAAAAAAATTCAACACCGCTATCATTACGTCAACGAACCCATTTGCCAACTTACTGCAATTCGATGGGTTTTCAGCCACTAGTGATGGAAAATAGGAGACTCACCCAATCCAACTAGTGGTGACTGGAGCTTTATCCAGGGAAGACTTGTCAGGGACTCAACTTCAGGTCCACAAAGCATGACTTCAAACAATTTTCGACCTATCTTTCGTCTTTTTGATTGTGTGTTGTCTCTCTCTTGAATTAGGGATCCGGAGGTTACCAACTTTGCTAATTTGTTTTACTAGTATTGATAAAATTATAGCCCCATTGTGAAGTTTCTTGTTTGAAATTGACAACCTTTAGGCAATACGTTTCAAAGCAAGGAATGATGTACTTTTACATAATAATAACACGTTCCCTCTTTAACTTTTATCTCTTGACAAATCCCGGTTACTTGAGCCTTATCAGAAACCTATTTGAAAAGCAATAAAGTCGTCAAGTTCAAGCTAATAATATCTTAGCTTTACTAAATGGGTTTTTGTTAAGAGTGTTTTAGGCCATTCTTTGAGTAGGCTAAAACCCACAGGCAGCGTTGGATTATTATTTTTGGTCCACGGGCAATGTTGGATTCAAGAATTTAAAAAAAAAAAAAGGAAGAAGAAAGTTAATAGTCGACTACCGGCATTGAACAATTCCATGATTTTCTTTCTTTTTTTATTAAAACCCAAATCGAAAATCGATCGAGAAAAAGAGGAGAATGGGTGAATGGAGCAGCTTTACTGCTGTAGTGAGAGGCCTCTGTTTGCTTTACGTTACCAACAAATATCTCGGCACTGTCGCTATTGTAAGCAAAATTTCCGACTTATCCCAGAAAAACAAATTTATCAATCTGTTTCTTCTTTCTTGGGTTTTAATTTTGCTTTTGAATATGGGGGCAATTACTGGGTACTTGAATAGACTTATGGTCCTAGCATGCTTCCGACCTTAAACGTAACAGGCAGTATTTTGTTGGTGGAGCGCATTTCGACCCGCACCGGCAAACTTCGACCTGGAGATGTTGTGATCTTTCGATCTCCCGAGACTCCTAGGAAGATTGTCTGCAAACGGTTGATCGGATTGGAAGGTGATCAAATCACCTACGTCGTCGACCCTCAGTCGGGTGATAGATGCGAAACTATCGTGGTACATATTCAAAGAATTACCGTGTTTCTTAGAAAAAAATACTTCATTATCATTATCATTCAGTACTTAGTTGCTTTTAGCTAGGTTCCTAAAGGGCATGTTTGGGTAGAAGGAGATTACATCTATAATACAAAGGATTCGAGGAATTTCGGAGCTCTTCCTTATGGCCTTCTCGAAGGCAGAGCTTTTTGGACGGTTAGCCCTCCCTTTTCTCTTAGTTTTCATGTTACATCAATTTTTATTATTTGATCTTCATTTACTAACCAACTTTTTTTTTTCTGCTGGTAGTTATTGCCTCGTAAAGATTTTGGACCCTTGACACCCAAACCAGAATAAAATTTGCGTTCTTATGATTGGTAGGTTCTTATTATATTGGGTTGGAATTGGATTAGTTTGTGATTTTCCGTGTTTAAGGGACTTTGTGCACAATATATGTTTGTCAAAATGTCTAGTACGTTGTTTTCTTGGGATGTCAGATGCTTTGAAAACGTATGCTGTGGAGTAATGTTAGGGCTTTCAAATAAAATATGGGGAGTGGGTCTCTTCTTGCCATTTGGTTGTGCTCTTCCTTATTGAAGGATCTTTGGTGTCCCTAGAGGCAATCCTTTTGAAACAATTATTGTTGTTACCAGCATTTTTAGACTTCAGTTCCTCTTAGGTATTATGATATTATTATTGACACGGATTAGGAGACTTTTACGTATAGTTTGCTATCTGTTTTTAATCTTTGAATACTGAAAATGTGTAGTTGCCATGGATGCATGCTTTTTCTGTTAAACTTGTATTATTTGCTTCAAATTCATCAGTTCTTGCGTGGAAGATGGTGAAGCAGCCTGAAATGTCTTTCAAGCTATGCAACAAGGGGAAGATTTAAGTTGGATGATGAAATTGTATTGTTTTCATCGATGAATCATGCTGCAATGCAGTTTTTTGTTCCACAGAAAAAATGAAGAAGAGGGGTTTGATTTGACTTATAACAAAATTGATATCAAATTGGACGGATTCTATTCGACCTGCAACCTTCACTAGTTTGCTGTCTTGATTTCGAAAGCTAAAATGTTGACATGATAAGTGGGAAATTTTCATTTAGACCAGAGATAAACATTCTTATTATGATTGGAGGAGTAAAAAATAGAAAGGATGAAAGACGAGAATATAAAAAAGGGAAAAATAATTTTAATTTCAAGAAAAGTTCGAGAAAAAAGTAAAATAAAATAAAATTATAATTTTCTATTCTAAATTCTAATAGATAAAAGTAACGAGAAAAAGATAGAAAATAAGACATGTAAATTAAGTATTTTTTAAAGCAATTGTTTTCCTTTGTATTTTTTCATTTTCTCTTTCCTAGCCAGCACCAAAATAGGAATGTATTTTCTGCCTATTTCTCCATGTATTCAAATTTCAAAATTCAAACTAAACATTTTGCTAAATTTAAATTCATTACAATATTTTTTAGTTACATTGTAGAAAGAAATAGAAATATTAAATTTTAATTTTATAAATAATATAAACAACTATGGCATATTTTAACCTTTTTTTTCTTTAAATTTTCTTGCCTTACCAAACTCTACCAAGCCATGAAATTCCAATATAGATTTATTTGGATTTCGCTTTTTAAAAATCATTACATCCACCAAATGAAATAAATATCGAATTCACCTATTAGCCTCACAAGAAGGTAGAATTGTATCATCTATAAATTTAATGCACATGTGACCATCCTTTTATCTACAATAGTGGCTTCAATTTATGTACTAATAAAAACATTTCTTGTGTGGTCGAAGTGGCATATCAAATGTCTTCTAATAGAGACGACTACGGCAGCCAAAGGTTAAAACACCAAAAGCTAAAAAAGTAAAATCACCTAGTATTCCGTTGCTACTTCACGTCCTCCAAATGTCAAACATGGCAATGACAACCTTACAGTCGGTGAGTGTAACCCCACACAGCACATATGCGCAATCGAAGCCACCCTTATTTGAGACGATTGCTCCAAGTTCAGGTCCACATTGCGCACAGGTGTTCTTGTATGAACCGACAATCATATAGGACTACCTCTTGATACCTGCGGTACAGAAGCCCAATTCATTGAAAGTCCTATGTCTCCTATAGCCATCTTAATGTACATCTTTGATGCAAATAAGAAAAGATGTAACAGTGCACAAATCTAAAGCTAATAAGATAGATGCAGCAATTCCATGAAATAATAACAACTGCATAGAAGATTATGTTGGCTGCACATCAAAACTAAAGGACAACACCCCATCAATCATTTTATCGTTTTGAAAGACGGTAGCAATGGAAAGACTACCGAGAAACAAAAACATGTACGAAGAAGCAGAGTCTGTACAAACTGAATGAGAGAAAAAAAAGGGATGTGAATCTGAACCTGAATCTGTGAGCTTGCTGCGGCAGTCCAGCTCTGGTGACGGTGGATTTCAGCTGGATCGGTAATCAAAGTTGCTGTCGTTGATTCTTCTTTTCTGTTAGCTTTCGACATGGGTGGTCATTCTCTCATGACCCATAATATAAAAGCTGATGGCACTGATGAATCTAGAAAATCAAAATGAATATCAAACCATAAACTTTGGCATTGTGACCTACTTTGTCAACAGAGCATAACAGTGGCAATTTCCATTTCACAATTCCATTCATAAGTTCATATACCAATATACTCTTAACAATAATTTGGATGCAAGGACAATATTTAACTTCTTCACATGAAGATTATTCCTTGGTCTAACAAAATTGGTAACGGACGTTAAGGCACACGTCTAACACCATAGTGTTTCGTACTTCGATTCAACATGCTCGATTACAAACTCTTTTAAGGGTTCAACCTCCGAATCATCCAAGCCATTCCATTGAGATATAAAATTCATTACTTGCATATCTGCCTTGCTTTAGAACTTTCACTGGATATATCCTGATTTCTCATACAATGTCTGTTATCCAAGTATTGTTACATGAGGCTGACTATTCAAAAAATCAAAAACACAGATGAAACATTTCTAATGGAGAATTAATCTCAATACGAAATATTTAGGATATTCCACACCCTAAAAGCCTACCTCATAAATCAACAATCATAAGCCTTTAGTTAATTTGGAGAAAATTTTGGAAACTCAAGGGAGAAGTTGAATCAAGTACCTATAAAATAATATAAAATCAGTAACGTAGAAGTATAAACAGCATGTACGTGCGGTACATGCCAGTGATCAAGCATATCTGCGATCAAGAAAACACGATTAAATTTATCAAACTAGAAAAGTGAAAATAGAAGGAACCACCATTGTAGAGCTGTGTACCGGAATATTAGTGAAAAGTGCCGAATTTGATGTGAAACATAGCACAGATAAGGTGGCCAAACCTGCAACCTACAGAAACGTATATCTCAACATAACATCATGAAACCAAGGCACTGAAATAAGGTAACTCTGAAGCCACTGTTTAGGAGATAAATGTAACAAATATACAGCCCAAAATGACAAGACAATAGACAATGGCACAAAGGCATGAAGGATAATATGATAATATACCTTCCAGATCTCAGATGAAGCTCTTTCAGATCTAACAGTACTCATTTTCTGATATAATAGGAATCCTGAGCATGAGAAAGAAAGAAATAGATAAAAACATGAGTATCTCTAAGCGAGAAGAGAATTAGTAAGATTTTTGAGTCATCGAGTTTGGTGACACTTAAAAAGTAGGAATTAGCACTCAATCAAAATGATTAACCAGCCAAATTTGTCAGACATTTAGGCCAGCCTCTATCATATCACATTAAACTAGAAGTGGCAATGAACTTCTCTAAAGTAATCTTGGCATGCATACTGTTGGATACTCGGGATGGAAGGCTAACAAATATAATTTCTAAGATTTGGTTCATAAAGGAAAAGAAACGAGAATGTCCGGTTAACCTGATGTTAGACATTTTTTGCCATCAGAAATTTATCACGATAAGGGACAATATCTTCAAACAATGCGAAAAAGAAAAAGTGAAGCCTATATAAGATGCTAGTTGCTCACCATAGTATGCTAATGCTTCACCTAACTATAGTTGTGCTGCAGCAAAAAGATCTACATAAACCTGAATGAGATAGACAGTCATTACTGCATGACTTCACTAGTAATAAAAGAAATCAAATAACACAGAAATTCCATAGAACACTGAGTTTTAATGGTCTTTTGTCATTTTCCAACCAGAAAATTCAAAGAAAATAATCGCAAACACTATCTCCACTGAACGATCTCTATGACTAGCAGAGACTTACAGATGGTACACTAGGAAAAGAACAATAGTTAAAATGAAAATAGCTACTTAGATGTTCATACCCGAGACACCATTGATGATTCAATAGGATTATCTTCCATTCCAATCCAGATTAGCACAGCAAATGTTGTAATAAAAAGAAATACAAGAATGTGAAACCTGGTCAGAGAAAGACTAAATAAATGAGTTCATAAGCACTAGCTTTTGCAAAATGATATAAAGAACATTCTAAATAATTACACATAAAAACCATGATGAGAAACAAAAGAAGAAATCATCTCACTTCACCAGAATCACTATTTTTTGACGATTTCCAACATGAATTAAACGGAAAGGATAACATATTCTGCTATCTGCAATTGATGACCTTGGTCTGTTTATAGAATTTCGTAGTAAAGCTTCTACAAAACCCTGTTCATCATCCTCTTCCTCTTCATCATCTGCCTGGTGGCAAAGGTCGACCCTATAACAAATCAGCCAGAGAGACATGGGAATAGATGATGAAGGAACACTAAATTTCACTCTGAAAGAAAATATGAAAACTTGGAAGTAACTAAAACTAGCAAAGAATGTTAGCCTGATTTACGAAACACTAAGCTTGAGGATCATTGCATTCGATTGGATGAAATGGGAAAAAAAGAAAAAGAAAGCTGTCCTGTATATTGATTGACTAAGACATGATGATTTAGAGTCAGCCAATAAAGCTGATCTCCCTTTTCTTTTATATATATCCTTGCTAAAAGAACATGAAAAGTATATCTTGATTCTTGCAAATATTCAAATTTCTCGGAAGAAGTTACTTAAAGAGAATACATACCAGAATGACAAAAGTACGAGAAATGTAGCAAAGAATAGAATTCTGGGGAACGCTGCGAAACACATATTTGCACTAATTAATGCTTAAACTAATCTGCTATGGGGAAGAAATAAGTGAGGTTTTATTACAAGAATCTACACATACCCATCACTACAAAACCACAAGAAAATGACCAGCATAGCCACCCTCTGCATGCAGCAACAAGAGTCAAGACAAAATAAACAAAGTAACCTGCAGGTAGACAAGAATTTGACAATTCAATTAGAATCAGAGATGTGATTCAAATCAAGCTACAAGTAGCACAGCATATGCGTAAAACACGAATTCTTACCAGAATTAGTAGAGCCAACCAGTAAATGTAACACCTGTTATTCACATGCATTTGGTTAAAGAACAAACCAATACACTTGGAAAAACCAAGGTAGTAACTCCATTTTGGCCAAACAACATAGTTACTTAGCTGTAGCATGAATTCAAATATAAAATTGAAAATGAAGGAGAACATGAAGATAAGGAAAAAAAAGCATTAACATAAATCACATTCATATATCTTTCAGATTACATTTATGCACCCCAATGCATGGACCTTATTTTGGCTGAGCTATGTATTAAACCAACATTTTTTCGAAGAATTTCTGAGTTACAGAAAAATGACTCTGGATTGAAATTAAAGCATGAATTAGTTGAAAATGGTTAGACTACAGAATTTAGTATTGGTGATGATAACAATCTGTAATTAGGATGTTACCATGTAAAAAAATGTGAATATGTTTTGGTACTTATTTGCATATAAAACCTTAATGCTAGAACAGTATTTATATCAAATTCCTTAGTTTGGTCTTTTGGTTATTTATGGTTTAGCATATGATACTTTGGTTTAGTGTGTTTTGGTGGCATGATGTTAAATTATTAAACTTTGTGGAATTAATGATAGAATGGATGTTTGATGATAGAATTGATATGGATGAATGTAATTTTGCTTAATGGCATTTTAGGTTGGTTTTGGTATTTTTTAAATGTGTTTAAAGTGTGATTTGATCATATGAATATTGGTATAAATGTGGTATCGTGGTGTGCAAGAATTGGACTTTTGATTTCTTGTTTTAGGGGTTAAAATTGGAGAACACGAGTTGTCACATGGCCATATGCCATATACAGTCTGAGACATGGCTAGCGACACGACCGTGTGTCTCAAGTCAGTAGGTTGCACAGGCTAGCACATTGTCTGCAACACGGCCGTGTGAGCCAAGTTAGTAAGTTGCATGGTTTGTCACACGGGTTAGGACACGGATGTGTGTCCACACTTCGAATGCCCACACAGTCTGGATTATATCACACGGTCGTGTGACCCATGTTTTGCGAATTATCAAGTTTTTCTAAAGTTTCCTGTTTTGTTTCAATTTGACCCCTGATTGTTTCCAAATTGTTTTTACATCACTGTAAACCCGATTTAAAGTCCATAATCGTGTTTATACCATGTATTGATATTGTTGTTATAGGTTATTAAATAAATTGTTTAATTGTTTTGAATTCAAATGGAATGTCCTGTTATGATCTGTAACACTATATAATCTTAATCCGGCAATGGAAACGGGATAGGGGTGTTACAATGCATTAGCTGTAACTTTATTTAAACAAAATTTGATTATATATTTGTAACACCCCTAACCCGTATCCGTCGCCGAAACAGGGTTACAGAGTGTTACCAGTAAACATTACTATTCACTTTCTGAGATCATATATATATATAACAACCTTTATTTGGGCCCTCGAAGCCCAACATGAACATTAAAATCAAGTCGGAGCTCAACTGATTTCTCATAAAAAATTTTGCTTAATTTTTTTTTAAAAATTTTTTTACTTGTGAACAATACCCATACGCCCGTGTGATTAGGCCGTGTGGATTCCCCACGCCTGTGTGACTTGGGACACGCCCGTGTCCCTTGTCCGTGGAGCTTTCTGTTTATGACATCATCATCAATTTAGGGGCACACGGCCACATCGCACGCCCGTGTCCTAAAGTCGTGTTCCATATACGGCTGAGACACACAGCCGTGCCTCTGCCTGTGTGGTCAATATCTAAGCTATTTCCAAGCCTTGGTCAATCTTAATCTCTTACGCACTTATACAAAATCAAAAGCAAATAACATGGTATTCATTTAATGATTAAACATTCTCAATTAAACTACAAACATAGCATTTGTATCTCATCGTACATGTGTCTCTCATACTCATTTTACCTTGTCTATTATGGTACCACTTATACTTTTATACCATGATTATCATCTTACCAAATATTTTCAGCTTAATCATCAAGCATTTATATTTAAAGCTAGATCATATCTTTATAAAATACCACATTTCAGATGCGCGAAATAAAATACTTGCCTTAGACATTTCAATCCAACTTCATACCCAACAAGCATCATATTGAAACTAGTCATATATATACATGTCATGATATGTATCATTCTCATACTGTTTTCTTATAAACATATATCATTTTTTTTCCTCCTCCTCCTCTCCATTCCACATCCTTAATGTATAAAACATTCTTGTGAGTACAATTTCACAATTTACTTATTAATGCTCATATCAAGCTGTTCACACGAGTCATAGTCACTCAATTATTTATAATTCGAGCTACAGAGCTCCAAATTAAGATCCGTAAATTTTCCCTAAAACTAGACTCACATATCATTCTACCATAAAATTTTCAGAATTTTTGGTTCAGTCAATTAGTACAGTTTATTCATTTAAATTTCCCCTGTTTCACTATCCGGCAGTTCTGACCTCTCTTCACTAAAAATTAATTATATCACAGTACAGAACTCGGATAATGTTCCAGTTGATTTCTATTGAAAATAGACTCATTAAGGATTCTAAGAATATAAATTTAAGTCTCTAATTAATTTTCTCCAATTTTGGTGATTTTCCAAAGTCAAAACAGGGGAACCCGAATTCATTCTAACATTGTCTCACAAAATTCATTATATCTCATAATTTACAATTCAATTGCTTACACCGTTTCTTCTATGAGAAACTAGACTCAATAAGCTTTAATTTAATATATTATTAATCCTCTAATTCAATTTTTACAATTTATGGTGATTTTTTAAAGTAAACCTACTGCTGCTGTCCAAAACTGTTTTAGTTCAAGATGTTTATTACCATTTTTCCTCTAAATTTCACAGGTCATACAATTCAGTCCTTACTCAATTAGCCCATCTATTAAGCTAATTTTTCTCAATTAACATTTTATTCCATCATTCTAAACTATTACACATCCTTTGAAAATCATAATTTTAACACTAAACCTTAATTCACAACTTTTTCCTAAAATCAATTTCTATTGAAATTACTTGATAAAATCATAAAAAAAACAAAATCAAAGCTTAAAATTCATTTTATTTCATCATAAACAGCCAAAAATTATCAATGATAACTTTTAATTTTGTTCATAAAATCAAAAACTAATGAATTAAACACTTGGACCTAATTGTAAAAGTCACAAAAACATAAAAATCTCAAAGAAAAGGGCAAGAATTGAACTCACATATGTCAAAGTATGAAAAACCAGCAGCTTTCAGACCTCCCATGGCGTTTTTGCTGAAGAAAAAATGATGATATCTCTAGATTTTTCAAATTTGTCTTGTTTTATATGTTTAATTTGCAAAATTTCCTATTTTGCCCTTGTTTCTCCTTGTTTTTTTCTGCTGATTTTCTTGCCCAATACAATTTGGGTCCAATTTTCTTTTAGATCCCTTCTTTTTAATCACTTAAACTATCTAATCACAATTTAATAAATTTTGCACTATTTTTAATTTAGTTCTTTTTAATTAATTGACTAACCAAACGTTAAAATTTTCTAACGAAACTTTAATACTAACTTAATAACACTCCATAAGTATTTATAAAAATATTTATGGCTTGGTTTATGAATCCGAGGTCTCGATACCTAGTTTTCAACCCAATTTACCTGATTAATTCTTTTAAAATCGCAAAATTCACAAATTAAAAATAATTCTTTTAAGTTGGCGCTTGGCCTATAATTATTATTTGTTAAAATTTCTAAACTTACTCATTGGATTTAGTGATCTCAAATCACTGTTTCCGACACCATTGAAAAATTTGACTGTTACAATATTTATATTTTAAGTTTACTAAATATGTACTAGTACTTAGAATTATCATTAAATAAGAAACTAAATTTATTTTTTAAGAAATATAGAAGAGAGAGCATAATGAATTGTGCTGCAAAAATAATCTAAAACAGTTTTCAATTATACTTTAACAATATATTTTTATTAAATTAAGATAATATTGAGTTATACTATTGTGTTTTTTTCATTGGCAGGTAATATAAAACAACTAAATTATTCAATATCAACAGTTTTGCAACATGACCATTCAAAAAAATCTATGGAAATTCAAATAATGACCAAGAAAATAATAAAACAATATGACCTAATGAGACGAAGGCACCACATATTGGCTTAAAATTAGAGAGTATCAAGTTGTGCCAATAAAGCAATGTTAAAGTACTGACATATTGAGAAAAATAAAACAATGATAGTATTAAGTTGTGCCAACAAAACAATGTTAAGGTATTGCCATATTGGAAAATAAAATAAAATAATTTACATGGTAGTAGATTTTTTTTAATGGTATACATGGTAATAACGAATAATTAATCCTCTAGTCTGTCCTTACAAAATGTTAGATTAAGAAATCAATTGAGGGGATAAGAGGAAATTAGACAACTTTTCTTTGCCATTTGTTCACATAGTAACATTAGCTCAAAATTAGACTATTTTAAAATATATTCTAATTACAAATTATGGTTTTTATTTTAAATTTGGGGTATTTATTTAATGTCTTTTCTCTTAGTTATTGTTGTAATAGTTTTTAAATGGACTTACACTAACCATATTATACCTTAACTTATCAAAGGTTTATATTATGTATTAATTTATGTTACTCTTACTAACATTTAAAATTAACTTCACAATCACAATTCAAAATATCTAACCCGAAGTAAATCCGTTCCACAATACCTCCACTTGAGTGGGTTTATGGAAATGAAATGTTGCATATAATTATTCCTGGTTCCGGATAAGTTGGCTCAGTGAGATTCTGATGTTTTAGAACCAACTAAATTATCTTTTACAGAGTTTCAAATGAATTGGAGCATCTGCATACATAATGCTTCCAAATATCCTAATATATGATCAAGTAAACAATAATGATTATTCCACGATTTGTTTAAAAAGTCAATTTTCAACTTCTGTTTTCTTAATTTTCCATTTCATTTTCTTTAATCCATTTTTAATCTTAAACTTTTCATTTTTGGTCTTATCTAACAAATTAAGTGGTAATATCACATAATTTAAAATGTCACATCATGCAGGTAAAATATGAAAAAGCTGTTAAAATCATATGTTAACATCAAAAAAATTTCAAAAATTTATTAAATTTAAAGAATAATTTTTTTCTCTTTTATCCGATAATAAATGTTGAACTTAATAATTTGGGTAAAGTTCAAGAATAATCACTTAATTATTTAGTTTATTCTATTTTAGTTATTCAACTACTATTTTTTTTATTTTAGTCACTAAACTTTTTTTAAATTAAATATTTTAATCACTCTTTTCTTCACTTAGAAACATAAGTCTTACGTGGGCTTTTTCTTATTAGCCTAATAACAAATATAACTCTCCAATATTTACATATTTTATCAATCAGTGTTTACAAAATTTATCATTTTAGCTTTAATTCTAAAATTATAAAGCATATTTAAAAGTTCTTAAAAATATTTTTTATATTTTATTTTTTAAATCTTTATAATTTATATTTACTTTTTTCTAATCTACCATGCTCAATTTCTCATCAACCAAATATGTGAAAAACATAAAAATTAAAGCTATCTTTAAATTAATCTCTTTTGCTTTAGTCTCCCTATTCTTTTGCTAAGTTGCTCATCTCAAATGCCTAATGAAAACCTCAAAAAAAAAACCTCAAAATTAATAAATTTATAAATCTAGAAAAATGGTTTGGTTTGTGACACCAACTCCGATGGCTTTATTCTTTGCTATAGAGACAGTACCAACTTCGAGCTCTAATGCTCTCATTTATTTATTATTTCTAGTTTAAGCATTGAAGAAATTGTATGTCAACGTCATGGCATTTGATATTTTTAATTACATCAATTGAACTAAAGAGAGATTAAAGTAGAAGCTTTTGTTGAAAGTAATTTTTTTATACAAAATTCATTAAAATTTTATATATATTATAATTTTTATAATTAGGATTAAATTAATAAAATATATAAATATTAGAAGGCTAATTTTATTATCACCCTGATAAAACAAAGCCCATATTAAATTTTCATTCGGTAACTAACAAAAAAAAATACTATTTTTAAAAATTCAATGACTAAAAAAAATTTAATAGTCAGGTTATTAAAATAGAAAATGAGTATTATTATATTTTATCCCGATAATTTCAATTATTAAACTTATAACTGGATTCTGACCGACAAATTTATGGCTAAAAAATTTACTAGTGCAGCCAATTTGAGTAGAATATTATGGAAGATGATGTTTTCAAAGAAATGTTTTTAGAAGTTTTTCAAGTATCATTGCAGCCTTTTATATCGGTAGTATTTTTTCCAAACTCACATCTAGAATATATAAACAGTTTCTGATTGTTATATTTTTCTTCCTTTTTTGTCCATTATTATGAGACTTTTCTTTTAACTTTACAAGTGAAAACGACACGTTCAAGAAGTTTATTTGTTTCATTGGTTTCTCTTACAACAAAAACAAAAATATTCCATTAAAAAGAAAAGGCAGCTACATGGATTTTTTTTATATTAAAAAAAAAGTTAGATTCTTCAGCTTGGCATCTAGCTGTTCTCAATACTGTTCACAGTTTTAAAACATTGTTTAAAAGATCATTTAGCTTGCTTATGTATTTTATAGATTAAATAGGTAAAAATAAATGGACCTTCCTTACGTGACTAAAAGATAGATGACAACAATTTGATGACTTATAAAATTGAATAAATTATATATACATATGTCACTAATTTTATATCTAAAATCTTCTTAGACTCTTAAATCTCTAAAAGAAAAATCTTAATGTTAAACCTTATTTTGGCTACAACCTACTAATCAAATTAACTAATTATAAGTGAAAAAATAGTGATGGTTTTAAAAATGAGACACCATCTATTTAAAGCAAATATATAAACTTAAATCATGAAATAAGATTTTATTAGGATTTTATATTTTTATAATAATAAAATTATATAGCTCTTACAAAAATTATAAATCTGAACACATTTATTTTTACTTTTCCCGCTCTTTCTTTTGTTTTTTTTTTGGAAAAATATATTTTACAACTTATATAACTAATTAAACATTACATGAATAGCATAGCACGATACTTATTAAAGAAAATATAATTTATATGTTGGTCTCAAAATTGTTTAAGCCAGCCTATAGTCGATAAAATAGATGTATGTTTGACGTCAAAGTCTGAATGAGCAGCTAATTTTTCTTGAAATGAAAGGAACATTCGATTTGAAAAATCGAGTTCACGCGCAAGGCTGCTTTCTCGGTGCTTTCTCCTCAACTATTTTATTATTTCTCAAAGGTTTTAGGCTTCATAAATAGTTTTAAATTAGTCACGTAATTCATTATTTGGTGAATCAATTAAATTTTCAGGAAGTAATAAAATATAAAATAAACCAAATATTATGTGGTAGTTAATTTTAACCGTCAAAATAATTATTAATATTATTTATTTACTTTTCATATTTTTATCATAAATCATCAGCCATGGTGCGGGTGCCCCAATTGTTAGTTTTAATAAAAATATAAAACCAGTAGCACTTAATAGATAAATGATTTTGACTATTATGAGTCACCAAAACGCGGGGAAGTTGGTCGTGTAAAGCTGCCGAAGCAAGGCTAATCCTGACTTTCAACCAAAATAATGAATGCCCCCTCTCTCTGCCACGAACGATTCTTTCATCCGTGTATACCAGGAAACTGAACTTTTCCTCTCATATGTAAACTGCTTTTCAACTTCTCTTCTTCTCCAACCAAATATCTAAGCCCAAACCAAAAAAGTGATGGGGGGAACGAAGAGATGGGTGTTGTTCAAGAGGTTTATGAAGAAAGAAGCATGGAGATGGAAGTGTTTTGGGTCTGCTTTCAAGTGGAAGAGGCTAAACATTAAACGCTCTTTCGTTGATAATGTAGTTTTCAAGCTTGCCTCCGTTTTAGAGGCTATTTACTTGGTGGCTACTCTCTGTTTCTTCTATCTTTGTTGTGGATGTCACTTTTGACACTTCTGTGCACCTTTTTTATATGTAATATCAATGTATCTATCTTTTGTTTTCTTTCTGGGTGTCGAAGAATAGTCTGAATTCTGAGTTCTGACGGGGGTTTTGAGAGGGAAATGTGATTGATTGCGTTTTAATGGTGGTTTTCACGGCGAAGAAATTGGTAAAAGCTTTGAATTCCAGGACTTTTTTGAACTTGAAGGAGGTTGAAAACTGGGTGAAGAAAGCTAACTTCCTAACCTCAATCCTTGTCGGGGAAGTTTTTTTAATTTAGTGCACGAATTTCTTGATGTATAAACTTAAATGTTTAATTAAATTAACTTCTGTTGAAGAAATGTTGTCCATTGTTCAGCCTTTCTATTTCTTCTTTAAAGTTTCATTACTCTGGTTTTCCTCTTTTTGTAAAAATGATGGATGCAAAAGAAAGGGAACCACCTTCCATTTCCAAAGTCCGAGTGTTCATACTTCATACGATGATGTCTTGAAGTTTAAGTGGCTGGCTCCTTGAACAATTGGTGAAAAGAAATTAAGAAAAAACAAAAAACAATTTGTCTTCCTTGCCTTATTCATTTCCATATTGCGAACCAAGGAAAATGCCAGGAACTTTGCTTTTGTGATAATGTTCATGGGCTCGAGTTACCCGTTTCAAGTTTGCAGAACCAAGCACTCTCATTTAACTCGTTCACGTCCTTTTACGGGTAGGCTAGTAACAGGCACTTTTGAAGTTTGCAGAACAATTATTGCAAAATATAGGTAAAGTAGGGAAAAGAAACCCTAGCACGTGCATATGGCATCATAATAATTGCCTATGGAATTGCCAACTCCATGGTTTTAGTTAATGAAGTGCCAAGACTGCTTGCCACTATTTTACAAAGCAAAGTTCCAGCTTATCATTACCGGGCCTAAGATTATTGCAAAATCACAGTAATATAGTTATGGGTGAATTACGCAAATATTTACTTAATTATAAAAAATTGTCTGTTTTAAGCACTCAAAATAATATATATATATAAAAATCATAAATTACAAGTTTATGTGAAAGTTAAAAATATAATAACAAATTTAGTTTTAAATTTTTACATATTATATCGATTTAGTTATTATATATAAAGTTAACTTTCAAAATTTACAAATATTCTCAATTTGATCCTAAAAAAATTCAAAGAAATATTTAAAAAATATAAATATTTTCAAAAAATATAATAATAAATTTAAAAATATATAAAAATAAAAAATGATTGTTGACAAAAAATAATATATAAAATTTAAAAATACATAAATATTCTTGAAAAATATAATAATAAATTTAAATTTTATATTAATATTAATATTACATTTTATATATTTTTTTGTCAACAATCATTTCTTATTTTTATATATAATTTTAAATTTATTATATATATTAAAATAATTATATGTTTTTATACCTATATTTGATTTTTTAGAATTAGGGTCAAATTGAAAACATTTGTAAATGTTAACAGTTAATTTTTTAAATTTATGACTAAATCAATATAATATGTAAAAGTTGAGGGCTAATTTTGTTATTATATGGATTTGTTAACTGTCACGTCAACTTGCTGATTGTGATTTTAACAGGAGTGATCAAAATTACTGAACTATGTAACATAGCTGCTTAAATTATAAATTTTTTATTTTGAATGTCTAATATAAAATTTGTATAATTGGTGTAATTTAACCTTATCAAAATTGGATAAGATACCCATTTTAATTAACTATAGAAACTAAAAATTATGTTGTTATAAAAGCTAGAATGAAATATGCATCAAGGCTGGGATTTAATTGTGTTATTAAACAATACAAACTCAGAAAAGAAGAAGAAGAAGAAGGCATAATCCCTGATCCAAAATTCAAGTAATAGAGGATGAGGGGAATTTCAAAAAAGAATAAAGCAGCAGCTGCAGCTCTCAGTAGGCATAAAATCCATGAATATTTACTATAAACAGTCGGATCCAAACTCTGCTCCTTTCTGGCTTGCAATATCACATGTAGCTTTTAATTCCCTTTTCAAGTCCAAAACGTGAATATGAACAATCAACCATCAAAATCATTGGCGTCCTCTGCCGTGCACTAATATTTTTTATTGTCATAATATCTCTATACAAGCTTACTAAAAACTTCAGCAAGCCTAAACAGGTCATATAAATCCACAAAAGTAGTGGCAACATTGACAAACATTTGCGTCTTCTTCCTCTTGCAGAAATGCCATGAATGTCAACATATCAATGTTAGGAGAAACTCTGAAGACAAAATCGTGACTTATTTAATCAAAGATATGCACTATTTTATTAAAAATGATATTTTAATGCCTATCATTGATACGTAGAATAATAAATTATAAAATTTGTTTTTTTTTTCCTTTAATGTTTATTTTAAATATTTAAATTATTTTATTAATTTTATTCTTTTGTATGCCGAAGTTTTGGAGGATTGATTGCCATTGAAAGGAACAAAGAATTCAACATTATAATAGTAGATCATAACTTTCTTTGTTATCACATGCGAGAATGTCTATGTTTTATACAAATTTAATTTTATGTTATAATTATATATACTTAGGAAAAAAATATTTTTGGATATTTAATTTTTTATAGAGAGAAAATGAAGATGAGCCTAAAAGAGATTTTGTATTCGAGAAAGATGTATGATGCATGTATGTTGATACTATCATACTAACATAATCCGAACTTTTTAAGAAGCGAAATGTTTTGGATAGAAACAAATAGTTGTTCAAGAATGAGCGTATAGATAAAATTTTAAGCAATAATATTTAATCTGGCTGAAAATTAGGAATAAGGTTGAAAAATAAAATTGTAAAGTAGATCGGTTTTTTTCATTTGGAGAAAGAAATAAAAAATACTTTCTTCAATAAGCATTTTCAACTGATATGTTGGAAAACACTTTCTACAAAAGTTGACTTCAATTCCTTTTCATATTTGTATATTTTATTTCATGTTGATTTATTTTTTTATTTTTAATTAATAAATATATTATTTTTTATTTTTTAATTAATATTTTTTTATTTATATAAATAATATAATAAATATGTAATTATATAATTAATTTATATATTTTTTATATTTATCATTAATTAAAAAGAGTTATAAATAAATTTTATATTTTTCATTATATAATTACATATTTATTATTTTATTTATATAAATAAAAGAACTATAAATTTAAAAAATTAAAAATAATATATTTATTAATTAATAACATTAATTCAAAATTTTTTAAAAAATGTGTAAAAAATTATATAATTTCATTATATAATTACATATTTATATAAATAAAAGAGTTATTAATTAAAAATTTGAAAACAATATAATTATTAATTAAAATTTTAAGAAAAAAATTTAAAACAACGTGAAATAAAAAATACAAATGTGAGTAAAAAATGAATAAAACTCGGGACTAAAGGACTAACATTCAACCATTTGACTAAGAGAGTTAATGTGCCAAAAGAAAATGGGTTTTGTAGAAAGCATTTTCCGATGTGCCAACTGAAAACCCTTCATGCAATAAGGATTTTCTATCTATGTCTCTAAAATTGACTTATTTCCCTAAATTTGAAAAAAAAACCCAACCTATTTTGCTAAATATGTTTTAAAACAAACATTTTTTTTAATTTACTCGCATACTTGGTGTATAAGTCCCATGCACTATCAGTGAATAATAATATAATACATTATCATTAAATTAAACAAAAAACTACGAAGGACTTGTAAATAAAGTTCAAGGTTTTAGTATTTATTTATAATTAATTATTATTTAATTATATTTAAATAAAATTATTAACATTTATTTATAAGTTTCCCACTACACAATGCCTATAATTAGGTATAGCCCCTCTCAACTCATAAATAAGAAGAGTTTGCGATTCAGTGCAGTCGAACCAATTTATTTCTGCATTGGTAATATTACTCATGCCAATTAAATTAAGACTCAATCAACATTTCTCTACTATTTTTTTATTTAATAAAAATATATTATGATATTATTCAGGAAAGCTACATAAAATTTGTGCACTTAAGATACATTAAATATTTGGATAGAACTGTAAAACTTTTTTTATCAAGATAAAAATTATTATTAAAGAATAAAAAATACGAGCATAATTAAGAATAATGTATACTGAAATAATTATAAATATTCATTATAATTTATAATCAATCTGAAAAAGCCATATTTTAAAATAAAATAAACATATTTATAGTGTAAGGATGAAATAATTTGACGTTCCAAAGGACTGAAATCCGGAATGTATAAGGATTAGCTGCACCTTCCGGTGAATTTATGAAGTTGGATTTACACGAATGAACAAAAATAAAAATAAAATAACGTGTGGATAATAGCCTCGCTATATAAACTCGTCCCAGTGGCTGGGCGGCCGGTAAGGTGAGTCATAAGTGCAGTTGGAGGCAGCCCTCAAAGTAGTTCCACAATCCAGATTTGAGGCTCTGACTATATATACAGTAAAGTTTTCGTTTTTATTAGTTGCTCAGTCTTACTTTGTTGTTATCGCCCTAAGCACTTTCCCCAGTTCCCACGAGTCATGGAAGCTCTTCAAGCCTCATCTCTTCGAGCTTCCCCTCTAAAACCTCTCCAAAAACCCAAGTTCAATATCCATTTCCCCAATGCATCGAGACTCGTTCCCAGGGCAACCAAGAAATTCTCTTCCATCACCGCTTCATCCCCCACCGTATCTGCTCCCAAGCGCGAGAAGGACCCCAAAAAACGGGTCGTTATTACGGGTATGGGATTGGTTTCCGTTTTTGGGAATGATGTCGATGCTTATTACGATAAGTTGCTGGCTGGGGAAAGCGGGATCGGACTCATCGACCGGTTCGATGCTTCCAAGTTTCCTACCCGGTTCGCCGGTCAGATCCGGGGTTTCTCTTCTCAGGGTTACATTGACGGAAAGAACGATAGGCGACTTGACGATTGCTTGAGGTACTGCATTGTTGCAGGAAAGAAGGCTTTGGAAGATGCTGATCTCGGGGGCGATAAGTTATCCAAGGTGGGTTTTTTCAGTGGTTCTTGCTTGTTGAGTTTTGTTAATTGGGCTGTTTTGCTAGTGATTTGCATTTTTGTATGTTTTCTTCCTGAACTAGAGACCCAAAGTTTATTCCTTTATTGGCTTGGCTTGCCTTGATGTGCGATTTTCACAAGAAAGAGTTGCTTCTTTATTTGCATGACTTTCGAACCTCAGCAAGATTTAATTTAACTTTACAAACCCTGATGCTTTTTGTGCTTGTTACCCGATTGTTCTTTTAGCATTATTGATTTTATTTGATTTCTATTTTTTGTGAGCATATTTACTGGAGTTTTATGTTTTATAGCATCCGTATAGTCGCCTGCATCAATCCTACCCTACAGAATGAAAAAGATATGTTGAGAGTGAAACCTGTTCTTAGAATTACATGAGTGCTTATAGGACTGTGGATTCATTATTTCTCTCGTCTGGTGTTTAGATTATCAACTCACTTTTTATTTTGTGATTTAGCTTCGGCTCTTGTTAGCGGTGCTTCGTTAAACAATGTTCCTTTACTACCTTTTCTCCCTGTAATGCTTACAGAATTTTGAATACGTTGCAGATCGACAAGGAGCGAGCTGGAGTGCTAGTTGGAACTGGCATGGGTGGTCTAACGGTATTCTCTGACGGCGTCCAAAATCTGATAGAGAAAGGCTATAGAAAAATAACACCATTCTTCATTCCCTATGCTATAACAAACATGTCATCTGCCTTGCTAGCCATTGATCTTGGTCTCATGGGTCCAAATTATTCAATTTCAACTGCTTGTGCTACCTCCAATTATTGCTTCTATGCTGCTGCCAACCACATCCGTCGAGGTGAGGCTGAAATGATGATTGCTGGTGGAACTGAGGCTGCAATTATTCCTATTGGGCTGGGGGGCTTTGTTGCCTGCAGGGCATTGTCTCAAAGAAATGATGATCCTCAAACTGCTTCAAGACCATGGGACAAAGACCGAGATGGCTTTGTTATGGGTGAGGGTGCTGGAGTATTGGTAAGTTTACATACTAATCCTTTATATGCATCATTAGATTTCTTTTTTAGTTGTTATGTTGTTTATGTCTGTTTAGCACCTTGTTTTGGCTCCATTGGTGATCCTTGATACTATTGTTAAGAGATGCTTTGTGGCCTGATGGGGATCCTGTCTATGTGGGGGTGAAGGGAGGGGGGTGAACACTTCCTTTACAATATCAAAATCTTTGTCATTGTATTGTGTTGTTTTATACTCATGGAACCTAATTCACCATCTATGTAAACTTTTATACGCATTATTGTGGTCTTTTGTAGGAATGAAGTATAAATTTTCACTGACTTGAGAATTCATGAAAAGTTTTCCAGTTATACTTGCATACTTTCCCCCTCTTTTTATCACTTTGAACTACTTGATTAATGAGACACAGTCTTGAGTCAGTGGATGCTGCTTTTCCATATAGATTCTTGGCTTGGTTGTTACTTGCTTACTGACCTTGAGCTGGGGGAAATGCCATAGCCTTTTATAATGAGTTGTTTATTTTGCTTTCCAGGTAATGGAAAGCTTGGAACATGCCATGAAAAGAGGTGCACCAATTATTGCTGAGTACTTAGGTGGAGCTGTTAATTGTGATGCTTATCATATGACCGATCCAAGATCTGATGGTCTTGGGGTGTCCTCATGCATTGAGAGAAGCCTTGAAGATGCTGGTGTGTCTCCTGAAGAGGTGATTCTATGCTTTTTCAACCAATTCTCATAATATATGGTGCGAAAATCCAGTTAGGTTGTTCTGGTTTCTAGATATTCCTCTTCTCCCATGTTATGTTGTTTCTTTCTATCTAGGTTTGCTGACTCCTGTGTAGGCATTTAGAGTTGTTTTTTTTTTGGGGGGGGGTTCAATCGATACCACCAACAAGTTCTATGTTTTATGGTGTATTTAATGTCTGTCTTTGACTTGTCTTCACAAAATCTGTATCGAGATAACTTCTATTTTATCTATTAGATCCAGGTTCCAATTTTAAGTGAGACTGTAGAGAACCATTCTAATGGTTGCGGTTCATAAATCATTATAGTGACTAGTTAACACAGTGTTGTTGACTTCACATCAATAATAGGTTTCAGAATATACGTGTTTTCTAAAATTTATGCATGGTTCCAAAGGTGGAAAAATTAGCGAACTAAGTAAGTTCCATATTTCAGGTAAACTACATAAATGCACATGCAACTTCTACTCTTGCTGGTGATCTGGCTGAGATAAATGCTATTAAAAAGGTATTCAAGAATACATCTGGCATCAAAATCAATGCAACAAAGGTACGTTTTCTTTCTCTTGCAAAATTTGAGATTACCATGCTGTGATGTTACGCTTTTGCTGTTGGTTAAATGCTTTGATTTTTGTTTCAGTCGATGATAGGGCACTGTCTGGGTGCAGCGGGCGGTTTAGAAGCCATTGCCAGTGTGAAAGCCATTACCACGGGATGGCTGCATCCCTCCATAAACCAATTTGTATGTGCCAGTTTCCTGTTTAATGCACCTTGTTTGTTCTGTAAAGAGTATTATTAAAACTAACTTAAGATAGTATGTGCGAGTCTTGGTCATATATTGGTTTTCCTTTTTCTTTAAAACTTTTATTTACAGTAATTCCCCATTACTTATTTTTCTTCAAATTGTCTACCAAGTCTCGAATATTTGATTTAATGGGGACCAAACCCCGCCTGAACTCTGTTTTGTTTTTTCAAATTTTTATGTTTATTTATGGTACCCCTTTTTGGTAACTCAATATTTTTTTACTACAACTTGGAAAAGAACATTTTGGGAGTGTTTAAAATATATTTGGTTCTTTCCTCTACTTCATGTTTAAATGCTAGATCTCTTTAGATACCTTGAAGTGCTAAATTTTTTGAATGCAGAATCCAGAGCCATCAGTTGAGTTTGACACTGTTGCCAACAAAAAGCAGCAGCACGAGGTTAATGTTGGTAAGACTCTTTATCCTTTCTTGGGAAGCACACCATCCCTGTCTATATACTTACATTTTGATAGATCCGGATCATCCAGAACCTGTGTGTTCTGTAATTCTAATCGACTTGTTCTTGTGGATTCAGCAATCTCAAATTCATTTGGATTTGGAGGACACAACTCGGTTGTGGCATTTTCAGCCTTCAAGCCATGAAAGTCTGTTACTACATGTTCTGCATTTGTTAGGAAAGATGATGATAGAGAATATTGATCCTTAAAAGAGCGAGTCAGGCATTTGTTTGTGGATGTGGAGGCTGCTTCAATCCTTGTGTAACTTTTCGTGAGAGCCAATTTGTGATTTTGTCATTGTTGGAATGATTTTGAGTTGAATTCTAGCTTTAGCCTAGGAATTGGTGAACTCGTATATTTTCAACACCAACACGACTATATTTGATGAGGCAATTAATGAAGGAGAGATTTTGTTCTGTTTTAAATACGTATCATGTGAACTGGGTTGGTCTTCATTACTACTTTGATTGGATTTATATACTATTGGGTAATTCCCGCCTAAACAGAACCTCTCTGTCTGTGCTGCTTTAAGTGACCGATCTAAGTTAAGCCCTTTAACCTTGGGGAGGGATCTTCCTCCTTTTACCTCCTTACTAGACCAAAGACTCCTTAACATCCCTCTTGCATCTCTTCGCAGACCATCGTCCGATTTTTTTTTTCCCTCGACAGCATTTGAACCCCAAATCTCTGCAAAAGCACTAACACTATAATTTAATGCACAATCGACCTTTACTGGTGTTAAATTAAATTGAAACATATTCAATGTAATTTATGGTTGAGTTTAATCTCTCTCTCTCTCTTTTTTTTCTTTTTTTTTAATGTCGGAATGGTTGTGAAGTTCAATAAATAACTAGATATGATTAATCACTACATATTTGAGGTGATAGTTCATAATAATAATAATAATAATAATTAGGGGTGAGCAAAATTCACTTTAAGAAAAATATTTTATATTTTGAATTGTTTGAGTCAAATGACAGATTAGTGTAAATGTTTTTTGGTTACTGTCGATTTTCAAAATGAGTAAATTAGTTTCTCTCAATCAAAATAAAAAATAAAATTTAAATATTTATAAAAATTCTAAAATTTGTATTTTTTTAGAAAATATATAAAAATTTAAAAAATCTAGAGAATATATAAAGATAGTTAAAATTTTAAATTTTTGTCTAAAATAATAATTTTGAGACCTAAATAAATTAATTAATAATTTAAATTTATCCTATAATAAAATAAGACTTATTAACTCAATTATTTTATATATTTTTATTTGATTCAATCCAACTCATCCAAATAGTAATCAGCGAAATAACATTAGGCCCTCTGGCTCGGGATTTTCATAACAGATGGGTTTTATGGGAGCCCAATATTTATTTTGGATTACAATACCAAAAATCAAAATAAAAAAAGCAAAGCAAATCCGACTCCACTGGGGATCGAACCCAGAATCTCTGGTTCCGTAGACCAGCGCCTTATCCATTGGGCCATGGAGTCTTAGTTGTTGTACGCTTCGCACAATATTTATAATATATATACATTGACTCAATTCCCGCCAAAACAGCCATCATCTCACTTGTTCCCGCCAAAACCAGGGTCTAGGGCTGAGGAAGAAAAAGGAAAAGAAGCTCATCGAATTAGCACTTTGGTGTCAATACTGTAGTACAGTGAGAAGGAAAAAAAAAATGGAGTTGGGAGCTCAAGATTATGCTGATAGGAAGAAAGATATCAGCCAATTCCTGTCTCAAGATGTACTTTCCCCCATTCCCTTCTCTTCTATTCCCTTCTCTTCTATTCGTTTTCTGTTTTTTTTTTTAAACGCTATCAATTTTAATAACGGTTTCATTTTTGTTTGTTTGTTTGTTTGTTTGTTCGATCAGATTTACCAAGATGAAATCAAGGCAATGATAAATCACAAGCGTCGCCGTCTCATCGTCAACATCTCCGATCTACACTCTTTTAACAACTTGGCTACTAGGTTCGCTCTCTTCTCCCATAACTTTCTTTTCTTTTTCTCTTCATCATTTTAAGCGTTGGTTTGTTTAAACTGATTTGGTTTTTTTGTTCATTGTTTTGAGTTTTTAGGATTCTGAAGAATCCGAGTGAATATATGCAACCTTTTTTCGATGCGGTGACTGAAGCTGCTAAAAGTATTGACCCAAAGTACTTGAAAGAAGGGGAAATAGTTCATGTGGGATTTGAAGGTCCTTTCGTTTCTCGTCGCGTCACACCCAGAGAGCTCCTTTCCGAATTTATTGGCTCCATGGTCTGCGTCGTTGGCATTGTTACCAAATGTATCGTTATTCTCGAATACTCCGCTCTTTTTGTTTCCTTTCAAGTTGAAGCATAACTACACTATTATTTGTTTGTTCATATAATGTGCTAAAAGTTGAATCTAGGATTTTGTTAAAAGGAGGCACGTGCTTTGAAAACTGATTAGTTTGGGTATTGAAAATTCGCTAAATGCTTATTAATGATTTTTCTTTGTTTTGCTTTGTATTAACATGATCCTATCTCAATTTAGGTTCTCTGGTAAGACCGAAGGTTGTTAAAAGTGTTCACTTTTGTCCTGCCACTGAAAACTTCACCGTTAGGGAATATCGAGACATCACCTCCAACAATGGTTTGCCAACCGGATCCGTGTATCCTACCAGGGTAATTTCCATTGTCTAGATCTCCTCATATCTGTATGGGTATTGGATTAAGCATTGTCTAATGGGGAATATTCTTTCAGGATGAAAATGGAAACTTATTGGTGACTGAATATGGTTTGTGCCAATATAAAGATCACCAGACCTTGTCGATTCAAGAAGTACCTGAAAATGCTGCTCCTGGTCAGCTTCCTCGAACCGTTGATGTCATAGTTGAGGATGACCTGGTTGATTCATGCAAGCCTGGAGATCGTGTGGCTATTGTAGGGATATATAAAGCTCTTCCAGGAAAAAGTAAGGGCAGTGTGAACGGTGTTTTCAGGTATCACATATGTAGTGCATCATTTGGAAGTAATTTTTTATCATTATAACTCGGTTTTTCCAATATGCAAATCCTGAATGAGTAATTTTTTCAATGCAGGACTGTTCTTATAGCTAATAATGTCTCTCTGCTCAACAAAGAGGCTAATGCACCTATCTACAGCCCAGAGGACCTGAAAAATATTAAGAAGATAGCAGAGAGAGATGACACATTTGACCTGCTTGGTAACTCCCTTGCACCTTCAATATATGGGCATTCGTGGATAAAGAAAGCTGTGGTTTTACTAATGCTTGGTGGAGTGGAAAAGAATTTGAAGAATGGCACTCATTTAAGAGGGTTAGTTGTTCTCTTACTATTTAAGTATCTTTGAAGTTATATATCTGATAAATAGTTGCCCAACTGATTGTTATTCCTTCCTTTCAACTGCATCTTGATTTTTCTGATTGTATGCTTTATGCAGCTTTACCACTATGTCTTAAGATTAGGTAAACGCTAAAAATAAGCTAAAGTCTTGCTCTTTTTCAGGGACATTAACATGATGATGGTTGGAGATCCATCTGTTGCAAAATCCCAACTTTTAAGAGCAATCATGAACATTGCACCATTGGCTATTTCAACCACCGGTAGAGGTTCTTCCGGTGTTGGTTTGACAGCTGCTGTTACCTCCGACCAAGAAACAGGTAAAGCATTTCAATTGTTATAGCCTTGCTGCTTATAGTCCAAATTTTGGTGCTTTTGATGAAATTAAACATCTCTGTGTTCAGGAGAAAGAAGACTGGAAGCAGGTGCTATGGTCCTTGGTGATAGAGGTGTTGTATGCATTGATGAGTTTGACAAGATGAATGATCAAGATCGTGTTGCGATACATGAAGTCATGGAGCAGCAGACTGTAACTATCGCCAAAGCTGGTATCCATGCATCATTGAATGCTCGGTGCAGTGTAGTGGCTGCTGCAAACCCTATATATGGAACTGTAAGCGTATATTGGTTGCTAAGATGCATTTTCACTCTGCTAGAAAGGATGTACATCTTGAGTTTATACTAGTTATCGGTTCAATATGCAGTATGATCGTTCGTTGACTCCAACAAAGAACATTGGACTTCCAGACTCTTTGCTTTCTCGTTTCGATCTGCTGTTTATTGTATTGGATCAAATGGATGCTGATATTGATCGTCACATCTCTGAGCATGTCTTGAGAATGCATCGGTTTCGCTCTGCTATTGATGGAGGTAGGCAAAGAGTTTTCTTGTGTTCCTAAGACTGTGGCACATGTACCTACTAAGGTAGTTAATGATGCAGGTGAGGCAGCTCTTGATGGAAGTTCAAGATATGGAAGAGAAGATGAAGCTGACACCGACTCATCTGTTTTTGTCAGGTATAATCGAATGCTGCATGGGAGGAAGACTGAAAGAGGTCGGAAGCTTGATAATCTTACTATAAAGTTCCTCAAAAAGTATATTCATTACGCAAAGCATAGGATTCAACCTGAGCTAACTGATGAGGTTGTGGATATTCTTTTCTTTTACTTAATCCATTTAGATTATCCTCCCATTTGAATTACTTTCTAGTTTCTTCCTCTTTCTTCAGTTTTAATCATTAGAAATACTGTGGTAATTCTACAGTGTCTTCTCAGAAAGAAACATTCATTACATGTTAACTTGTCTCCCCAAGATCCCTACCATTCTTAACATACTTATCCTCAGCTTACTCTAAAGTTTTCTCATCTGCAGGCTTCAGAACAAATTGCAACAGCTTATGCAGATCTCAGAAATGCCAGTTCAAATGCAAAGGTTTGATTTTATAATCAGCTGACATATCTTGATATAGTTACCTCAATTGGTAAGTCTGATATGTGAGTGGTATTTGTAGACTGGTGGAACCCTTCCAATCACAGCTAGAACCTTGGAAACCATTATTCGTCTGTCAACTGCTCATGCAAAGTTGAAGTTAAGCAGAAAGGTAATGATTTCTTAAAAAGAAAGCAGCCCTCTACTTGTAATCTGATGGTATTGGGATTTGTGGCCATGTTCATATAGTTTTCTTTTCTGGAACTTGCTTTTATTTCTCTTTAATTTCCATTTTTATTCTTTAGGGTCAACCATAATTATGGTGATTTCATGTTTGTCTTTGAATTGCATGTTTGCCTCTTGTGGCTGCTTCATTATATTTCCTTTTGGGCTTATGTGTTTATTCACACTTCGATTGCATGATAATTTATCATGGCAGATTACGAAAGTTGATGTCGAAGCTGCTCTGAAAGTTCTAAATTTTGCTATTTATCATAAAGAATTGACTGAGATGGAGGATCGCGAACAAGAACGGGAAAGAGAACAACAGAGAAAACAAAGAGCTGATCGTCGAGGGTGAGAATGCTATAAGCCTTTCAAGAAATGTGGATTTTACAATTGCCCAATGCTTAAGTTTACAAACAAACATTACTTATTATAAGCTATTGGATTATCTGAATAGTGTAGATACTTCTCCATTTGTAAATTTGATCAGCAAATTAGTAAAGGCTTAAAATGTTTCCAGATGTGGCTCACCTTATCTTATTTTGCTTTAAATTAGCCAAACTGCAGATGCTATGGAAGTAGATGATCCTCCACTGGCCCAGCAGGCCACTGCTACTGGTTCTGTCGAAAGGTCTGTGTCCTACTAAACACTTCAAGTACAAGTTCACACATGTTTTCCCTCCAAATCAGCTCTACAGTTTCATGGGTTCATTTGATTTTCCTTTTTGTATCTCCTTGTTGATGGATTGCAGAATAGAAGCTTTTAAAACTATATTTGGTCAGCATATGCGTGCAAACCACAAGGAAACCGTATCTATTGCAGAAGTAGAGGATATAGTCAACGTAGGAGCTGACGTCCATTACTCGAGGGTTGAGATCATGTCTATATTAGAGGTAATGTTCAGATATCGTTGTTTGAGACTAGAATATTAGCATGAAGTTTTCGTATTCTAAATGATGTTTGACAATTTTTTATCCCCTTATTTGGTGTAACATTTTGAAGCTGGCACCAACAATTTCCATGTTTTGCATTCCAACTTGCCAATATACAGGAAGGGTATGCAATAACAGCCAGTATTTTTTTTTTCACAATTTTCAGAAATTGCAAGATGAGAATATATTGATGATAGCTGGAGAAACCGTGCATATGATAGTTTAAGATGTGTAAGAGAAGACCTGGATCAACCAAAATAAGCAGGTATGGAGCTGATCCTCTATGATGGTTCTGCTTCACTGTGACATGAAAGTTAAAATACTCATGATTTAGTCTAAGATCTTAAAAGAATTATCATGTCGTGTAGCTGATATTAGGTGAACTGAGAAGTGCTCAGAAATAGGTTTTACATATTCCAGAATTTGATGTAACATGTATTCTTTGGATCATCTGTTGTATGATAATTGGCCAATGCTTTAATGAAGTACTTGAAGTTGGTTCTTTGGAACCTGATTTAAACGTTTTCTTTATTAATTAATGTATCAATTTTTTTATTATCAATTTGACCTTTACTTTTTTAGTTAAAATTTAACTAATACATTTATGTTGGTCAGCAAAATTTTTGATAGAATGACATTGATAAGAGGTTTGATATGAAATATTTGTATGACACCAAATTCGAATTTTAAATAAAAAATTCAGACCATTCATATGTCGAATTATATTATCATATATTTAGTTTTAGAAATACGCAAAAACTAAGAGGGAAAAAAACCCTTACGGCCTTAGGCACAAAACGTCTATAGGAGTTGTTGTATGAAGAGAGGGAAGAAAAAAAAAACAAAATTGAAAACATCTACATAAATTGAACTGTTTTAACGCTTAAACAAAATTTCTCTTATTTTATTCTTCTGGTTAGTGTGTGTTTTGTTTTTAACATCCCCTTTTCAGCACAGTACCTGTTCCATATTTGCTATGAGAAAGCTAAACAACAAAAAAGAATAAATAAATCAAGATTTTATTAACATTCAATTAACTTAAAAATAACAATGAAATTTACAGAGAACGAAACTAGTTGGCAAATGAAAGGAAATGGAAACTGGATAACAGTATTCACCAAAGGAATTAAAATCAAAAGAAGCAGCCAAATGCAAGCATAGAAGCTAAGGCAGTAGCAAGTGCGGCCGGAACACCCAGAGCCACTCCGCCACTTTCCATTGGTGAGGGTGCAACCGCTCCTTGGTCCTCCCTCAAACCCATCGCTCCGCTCGCAACAAGTGTGATGTAGGCAATCAAAATCATGCTCATTTTGCTTCCCTCCATTTCTCACAAATTACCCAAGTGAGAGAAGCTATATGTATATATTGAACAGAATCTTTTTAACTGCAATGGAACTCTTTTATAGACGAAGCTCTAATATTCAAACTAATTGCCAGCTTTGTTTTGCTGGTTTAACCACAAACAAAATCATTTCAAGGCACTGTCATCTAATTATTTTATTTTAATTTCCTTTGTAAACTGTATACCAGCCTGGACTGATAACTCATTCTAGCCAAGCTTTTTTGCTTATTCTCATTCCCATAATTTGGGTTTTGGTTGAATTATTTTTTGAAACTTAAACTTTACGCCGGCATTATTATATATTTCAATAATTTTCACTCATTTTGAAACAGTATGTTGGGAATTTGGAAATGAGGAACATGTTAGAGAATCAGCTTAAAGATTGTTCACCATGAGAAAATAGGGCATTATATGGGTATCTCAAGGCTTAAGACATTAGTTAACATAAAAGTAACATGGTTAGTAGCCTAAACATATAAATTAATTATTAGATTGGCAGTGGTTGGTTTGTTAAGCATCTTCTTTGTAATTCCTTTTGGAAGCACTACGCACTTTACCCATAGCTGGAAATGGTGATGATCATCTTTTATTAAAAGAAAATTATCATAAAGTGGGGAAAAGATCAAAGTAATTCAATTATGGAAATACTTGAATCAAAACACCAAAGAGAGACTTTGAGTGGATGGAATATTGGGAATAGAGACCATGTTCCAGTGTAGGAGGAATTTTGTAATGTGCCCCAAATTTAACTGCATAAACATCATACTGCTTTGAATGGGGCCATGAGAGATTTCTGTAATGATGATATCATATTCATAGGTCATAGCTTGAATCCCCAGTGAGACCAATGTTGTTTTTGGGTTATTAACAATGCGGCTACTTCTGTCCTTCATTGGATTCCTGAACATACTTATGGCTGAACCATGCCTGGCGAATTGGGTTCCAAAACTTTGCTGTAATTTTTTTTGTTAATATTTTGAGGAATGTTTGAAAAAAAGCATAATACTTTCTACTTCTTTTTTATTAATTTAGTCCTCAACCTTTAAAAAAATTCAAATTCAATCATCAATCTTTTAATACAACATCAAATTTATGTTTTCCTAATGAAAATATTAATTACAATTTTAAATTTATTAAAAAACATCAAAAACAAATGGTGCAAACCCAAATCCAAACCCAAAAAGTTCAAAACATTGTGAAGTTTGGGCCATGACATTGACAGAGAGCCCAATAGTAAATTGGATAAATTGGAATTTTTTTTGTTTAGTTCAGCAAAATAAAAGAGAAATTATTTACGTCCTGCATCATGAGCATTATGTCGGATCGCCGGACAACTTGTCAACGAGGGGAAGATGAGCTAAGAGAGATTGAGGTTCTCATAATCTCAGCTCAAGACCTCAAGAACGTGAAGCACTTGACCAAAATGAGAGCCTACGCGGTTGTCTACGTGGAAAAGGACTTCCACATGGTCAAAACCCAAGTGGACGAGCATGGAGGGACCAACCCCACATGGAACCAAGTGGTGATGGTGAAGTTCCACGCCAAGCTGGCGGAGAAGGACGTGTTGGCGGCGGTGAACGTCGACATATACGCGCATGGTCACGTGAGGGAGAAGCCAGCGGGGAGTGCCAGGGTTTTACTTTGCGATGTCTTGAAAGGAGGGGATGCTTCGGATCCCGTGGATAACCCGATTCAGTGCTTGACGGTGCAGGTTTGGAGGAGTTCGGGTAGGCCGCAAGGGTTGCTTAACTTGTGGGTTCCTCCAACTGGGAGGTTCTTGATGAGGAGAGAGTCTTTGTCGTTTAGCGTGAAGGAGGTGGCGGATGAAGAAATGGTCGAAAGAAAGGTGGCAACGTTTCTAGGAGGTGGTGGAGCGGTGGTGGAGAGGAGGGTGGATTAGTGGCGGTGACAATGGGTTGCTGTTCTCTTATGCATGTAAGACGTGTGTCGAAATGGGGCTTCGTTGTTTAGTAGAGTTGCTTTATGCTATGTTTCTCTTTTGTGTGTTTTTTTTTTTTTGTTTTTCATGGACATGGAGTATAACAAAGTGTAGGTTAAAGATTTGTTTGAATTTCTCTCCTAGTAGTTTTAAAATTCGTTCCTCTTGATAAACTTACAAAACCTGAAAATTTAATTAGTGGATTTACTCCCGTGAATACTTTAAGAAAAAAAAAACTTGAATTTTAAAATTTTAGATGAAAAAAGTAATGCAAAATTTAAATTAAAAAAAGCCTTTCTTCTATTTTTTAATTACACAATTATCTTAGTCCGATTTAAATTCTGTTTAAATTGAAGTAATAGTAGTGCAATAGTAATAATCTCAAGATTCGAAGAGTTAATTTTGAACCTTGTTTATAAATACAATAGAATTTTGAAATGTTGGAGAATCTATCCTAACAGTTAATTTTAGACCCGTATCACGGTGAGATTTATTATTATTATTTTTGACAAAGACTCCTGATATCCCTTAATTGTATGGCATTGATTGGACTCTAAACCCTTCCATCATTATTTTTTACATTTATAATATTTGAATCCCAAACTGATTTCCATTCCAACTAATAAACAAGTCCTTATACACTTGATACTAGTATAAACAAATCATGGTTGATGTATGGGCTATGTTTTCCAGTTGCGGTGACTAACTACTGTGGGTTGATAATGAGACTGTATTAATAAAGTTTTAGGGTCATCTGGTGTTTTCTCATCTTCTGACCCATATAGATCAACCTTGTATCGGACCTTACATCTCACTTTTGCTAATATAGTTAAAATAGTCAGCTCCATTAAACACTGGACTCCGTGGCCCAATGGATAAGGCGCTGGTCTACGGAACCAGAGATTCTGGGTTCGATCCCCAGCGGAGTCGTTCTTTTTAATTTTTCAGCAGGTGATGTCGTGGCCAAGTCAAGAGTTCCCTTCCACTACTTTGTCCATTTAGCCAAGTCTGTAAGCGTGACCATGAAGGATGGTAGATGCTGCATGTCCGAGACTATTGGATCGTATTGCCAATGAAAAAGCTTCAGGTTTTTCTTTGCGGCTTGAAGGAAAATTTCTCTCAGCAAAATGAAGGCTGCCACTTGATGCTCAAGGTTCTGCTTCGATAAAGCAGATAGGCACTGTCCTTGAGAATTAAAGCAAAAGGCAATGCCATAACCACATTTTCCTTTTAGGCTCTTCTCCTGAAGAAGGCGAGTCAATCTGATCTCCTCTAGCCCTTCATGTTAAAGCGAATAACCATACCTCACCAAAAGATTTTACTTGCAAGAATAACCTAGAGATAGGATTAGTATTCCCTTTTGTGAAGACAACCTCGTTCCTTTGCACACACATACCCCCTTTGACAGGATTCTGATTGAAGACCTCCAGACCAGGAGAATAAAATCCTTTATACCCAAAGGAAGAGCCAAGCCAAACAGCACTCAAGGAAAAGATGATCCCTTGTTTCATATGTGTATAAACACGATGGGTAAGAGCTCTTACATGGGCGACAATTTGTGCAAATCTTAAGAAAACAATGATTTTAAAAGGTAGTTGTAGTTTCCATTGGATCTTCCAATCTGACTTGTTCACAGGCATTTTTCTATTATATTTCCAAACTTCCAACATTCTGCTGTTTTCTCAAACATAAACAACTTCATAACAAAGAGCCATTCCCAAATAAATCAAATCAACAATACCAGCAAATACTTCAATTGCTGATATTTATAGTTAAAAGAGTAAAACATAGCTAACCCCCCCTATTGGGTATGGGTCTCACTATGTGGGAAACTCATATTTTCTGCCATAATGTTTTATCTTTCTTTGATTTTGTCAAAAGTCAATTTTTTTTATGTGTGGGATGTGGGCAGCCTTTCTATTATTATTGAGTGTCAAATTCTCAATTTAAAAGAAGAGAAAAACAGAGAGTGAGATTGAAGCTCGTTGGAGAAAAAGAGAGAATAGAAAAATCAGTTTTTCAAGCTTGGTGCAACAGTGATCAACTCCTCGATCGAAGGTCCATCCGTGGTTCGATTGAGCTGATTTTTGGACAGCAGCTAGGTGATAAGGTGTTCTTGACTTTGTACGGTCGGATTTTTCATCCGAGACTTGTAACGTCGGAAATACCCATTTTTCAGCAGCTACGTTTTTGGTGATGTTTTCTCATTTTTCTCTCTTTTGCTAAAGATTACATATTGTTAGCCTTGTCGGAGTTGAATGCTTGTTGTAGGCTTGATATTGTGATTTTGTAGTCGAACATTTGATGATAGTAGAGCTCTTTATCGGACTCTAAAGTCCCGTGGTTTTTACCCTTGATTTAGAGGGGTTTTCCACGTAAAAATATCAGTGTCTCTATTTATTTTTGTTGTGGTTGCATTAGTTGATTTGTGGTTGATTAAGGTTGCTAGAGAACATATCTTGTGCTATTGTGCTTGCCATAATTTTTGACAGGAGTTATAAGGAGAGAAAGAACACCGGTTGTGCTTTCGCTTTATTTCGGTTGTTCGGTTTCTTCCCAACAAACTGGTACCAGAGCTTGGTTTTTGTGTTAGATAATTATGGAAATTAATACGAGCAAGATGATTATGTTGAATGGCACAAATTATCAACTTTGGCGTAATAAAATGAAGGACTTGTTGTTTGTGAAGGCTTTGCATCTTCCGGTCTTTACTACTCAAAAACCCGATTCGAAAAGTGATGAAGAATGAGAATTTGAGCATCAACAAGTGTGTGGCTTTATTCGGCAATTTGTTGAAGAAAATGTTTACAACCACATTGATCAGGAGACACATGCTCGAACTGTAACGACCCGAATTTTACCGTTACCGAAAAAGTGTATTTTCGGGTCTTCGTTTCTGAAAAATGGATTCGTAAATATTTATTAAAATATTTACGAAGTCAATTGAGTGGTTAATTAGAGTTTAATTAAGTAAATTTAGTTTAATTAAGAGTAATTAGGAAAAATGACTAAATTGAATAAAGGATGAAAGTTGAATTGTAGAATAAAAGAAAATGAAGAGGACCAAAATGGCAATTATGCCATTTGTCCTAAGTGAGGCGGCATAAACATAAAAATATGAGATTTTTTATGTGTTAAAATATATATATTAAATTATTATATTATATTATATATTATATTATATAAATAAGTAAAGAAACATAAGAAACAGAATGAAAGCAAACGAAACAGAGAAGAAACAGGGGAGAAAGAAAGAAAGAAAAAGAAAAAGGAAAATTTGGGTTTCAAGGCTCAAAGTTTAATTTGGTAAGTCAATTAAGTCATTTCTTCTTAAATTTTGATGTTTTAGAAGCTTTGGAACATGACTTTGATGAAATTAAGTTGATATTTTGAGAGTTTATAGATTTTCAAGTATAGTTCATGTTGAATAAAATAGTGAATTAAGGGTTTAATTGAGTAAATTTCAAGCTAGAATTGATAATAGGATCAAATTGTAAAGTAAGTTATAAGTTTTATGTTGTAGGGACTAAATTGATGAAATTTTGAAATTAGGAAAGTATGCTGGAAATTTAATATTTAAATGAGAGTATGGATGAAATTTGAATAGAAATAAAGTATGAATTAAGATAGAAAAGTAAGTGAATTTAGTTAGAATTAAATTGAAATTAAAGTAAATCAACATTTTGTACTAAGACTATTTTGGACAGCAGCAGTAGTCTAAGTTTGAAAAATCACCAAAAATTGTAGAAATTGAATTAGAGGATGAATAAAATATGAAATTAAATATTATTGAGTCTAGTTTCTTATAGAAGAAACGATATAAGCAATTGAATTGTAAATTATGAGATATAATGAATTTTGTGAGACAAGGTCAGAATGAATTCGGGTTCCCCTGTTCTGACTTTGAAAAATCACCAAAAATTGAATAAAAATAATTAGAGGCTTAAAGTTATATGTTTAGAATCCCTAATGAGTCTATTTTCATTAGAAATCAACGAGAATATTATCCGAGTTCTGTACTGTGAGATAATTTATTTTTAGTGAAGAAGGGACGAAACTGTCAGACAGCAGAATAGGGGTGAATTTAAAGAATAAACTGCACTTAATGGCTAAACCAAAAATTCTGAAAATTTTATTGTAAGAAGATTTGTGAGTCTAGTTTCAGGAAAAATTAGCGGATCTTAATTTAGAATTCTATAACTCAAGATATGAATTAGTAATGTATTAATGATTATGAATTGTATTAATTTCGTAGTCAATGTGGTACCAGAAATCTCGGCTAAGAAAGGACAAGACAAAGTCAACGGGAGTTAGCTCGAAAATTTACGGTTTGTATTTCTATAATCCGAACCTAATACTTAATTGTTGAATTTAGTTCTTAATATGTATATTAAGTGTTTTGAAGTTAGAATTATTGTGTTTTGCAAATGAAATGGATTGATATAGTATGTGATGAAATTATTGAATTTATATTGATTGAATTGGCGTATATATATAGATATATATATATTGAATATTGAATATATATTGATTATTTGAATTGAATTGAAATATAAATTGTTTGAAAATTTTAAATATGAGATTTGTGATATTTGGATATTTGTTATTGAAAAGTGAATTGAATTGTATTGAATTATGAATTTATGTGATTAATTAAAATGTGTATTGATTGAAAAAAAATGAAAGTGAATTGAATACCCTATTAACAGTATCGGGCTGAGTCGGATATAGTTGGCATGCCATAGGATTGGAAGTGTTCAGGGATTCTTCGACCTCGAGTCGATGAGACACTGGGTGTCACTATATTTCTTCAGATAGATTCGATGAGATACTGGGTACCAACTTTACTTCGGCTAGGCCGATGAGACACTGGGTGTCAAATATTGCTTCGAACTATCCGATGAGGCACTGGGTGCAATATTGGTGTGTTTGGTTGGATCCGTGTATCCGCCAAGGTCCGAGTCTTGTTAATAGGGGTAAATAAGTGAAAAGATAAGTCGAGTGAATTTGATTGATTGAACTATTGGAATGAAATGAGAAATTGAATTGAGAATTGAAATTGAGATATGAGATTGAAAACATGAACCAAAAGGTTCATGAAATGAGTGAAGTTCAAATGGATGATGATTGATGTTAGAATAAATTAAAATGGTATATTGTTAAGAAATAAAGTGTGAAAACAAGTGAATTGTGAATATATTGTATAGAATTTATACGGTAAGTAAATGAAAAGAATTGAACAAATATGTTATTGTGTTTGTTATATGACTTGTATAGAATTTATATGGTAAGTAATTGAAAATTTATCTATAAAACAAATAAATGAATACTTATAATTGTTATTGTGATTTTAAGTTTAATTGTTATATTATTAAGTGTTCGGATTATGGAAATACCACTGAGTATACCATACTCAGCGTACGGTTTGTTTCCGTGCGCAGGTTTAGTAAAGATAGAACGTTGAATCGGCATCCCAGTTTGATCCCGAATTCATTAAGGTAAAGTGTGTTAATTATTGGTAATGGCATGTACCTAGGATGTTTTATGAGAGTCATTTAGGTTGTAGATGTACTCATGAAATGAGTAAATTATGGTTGGCAACGGTATGTAGTATGAATTTTGAAATTTACTAAAAATTCGTAGTGATTCTAAATTAGTCCCGAATTGAATTTACTGTTCATATTGGACCGCAAGGGCCCATTAAAGGGACGACATCTATATTGGTGTGTTTGGTTGGATCCGTGTATCCGCCAAGGTCCGAGTCTTGTTAATAGGGGTAAATAAGTGAAAAGATAAGTCGAGTGAATTTGATTGATTGAGCTATTGGAATGAAATGAGAAATTGAATTGAGAACTGAAATTGAGATATGAGATTGAAAACATGAACCAAAAGGTTCATGAAATGAGTGAAGTTCAAATGGATGATGATTGATGTTAGAATAAATTAAAATGGTATATTGTTAAGAAATAAAGTGTGAAAACAAGTGAATTGTGAATATATTGTATAGAATTTATACAGTAAGTAAATGAAAAGAATTGAACAAATATGTTATTGTGTTTGTTATATGACTTGTATAGAATTTATATGGTAAGTAATTGAAAATTTATCTATAAAACAAATAAATGAATACTTATAATTGTTATTGTGATTTTAAGTTTAATTTTTATATTATTAAGTGTTCGGATTATGGAAATACCACTGAGTATACCATACTCAGCGTACGGTTTGTTTCCGTGCGCAGGTTTAGTAAAGATAGAACGTTGAATCGGCATCCCAGTTCGATCCCGAATTCATTAAGGTAAAGTGTGTTAATTATTGGTAATGGTATGTACCTAGGATGTTTTATGAGAGTCATTTAGGTTGTAGATGTACTCATGAAATGAGTAAATTATGGTTGGCAACGGTATGTAGTATGAATTTTGAAATTTACTAAAAATTCGTAGTGATTCTAAATTAGTCCCGAATTGAATTTACTGTTCATATTGGACCGCGAGGGCCCATTAAAGGGACGACATCTTAAAACTAGGATGTGTGTAAATATTTATTTTAATTAATGACCGAAATTGGACTGTACTGACTGGTAATGTCTCGTAACCCTGTTCCGATGACGGTATAGGGTTAGGGGGCGTTACATTTAGTGGTATCAGAGCTATTCAGGTTTAGCCGATTCTCGGACTAAATCGAACTCGGAATTGAGTCTAGGGGTACATGCCATAATTGAGTCGAAATTGAGTCGGGATCGGATGCTGATATATTTGTTTGGTACTGTTTTATAGTGAAAATGTTAGACAAAAATATCGATGGTATTGATTATGAAATGTGTACTGGAGACGAATAGTCTCGTGAATTAGATGAAAACTGAATCAACAACACTGGGTATAAACTCAATGGGTAATTAATTACTGAATGATGACTGATGAAATAATAGAAAAAAAAATGATACATAATTATTTAGAATTATAACTGATGTTTTTCAGTGAATAGAAGAAATTGTATTTGTTATGATATCTACCCTTCCTGTTTCTCAATCGGTTCCCGAAGTGCTTCAAGGTATAGAGCTTGTCTGAACGGGTAAGTTATCTGCTGTTAATGATTTGGACATGTATATATATGGTGTGGATGAATTGAGAATTACAGTTGAGAATGATCTTGAAAGAAACTGAAACCTGGTTAGAGAATATTATCGGGATTGTAAATGAATTGTTCTGATCACCGATTAAATGTTAGAAGGGTATGATATTTATGTTAAAAGATTCAGCTTATCAGTGGTAGAAAACATTGATTATGTTGTGATTAAGAAAGGGTTATTTGAAAGTTTTCTGAGATGAGTTCTGAAAGAAATATATATATCAGTCAGAGATTTCTTGATCAGAAACGTACAGAATTCTTGAAGCTTAAACAGGATCATATAACTGCAACTGTGTATGAAGGGAATTTGTTTGATTAAATAAATATATCAGAGGGTATATTCCGATAGAAACTGTATGATACAAATGGTTTGAAGATGGTTTAAATGAAGACAGAAGCTGAAGAATATAGAATAAGGAATGAACTATGTGTTAGACATGATTCTCTTGATTATTATCTTAGTGAGTGCTTGAAAAAAAAATATTATTCAGAGTTTAAGACCGAGTAATGTAGTTAACAGAGGTAGGTTACCCTGTAATCTCAAAAATACGAGTGAAAGCCGAAGTGTTACAAATGACTTCACTGTAAAATCTGGAGAATGAACATCAGCCAGGGTATATGTTAATTATATATGAGAAGATTTATCTCTACCGGATGTCATTACAGGAACTTTCTTCTTTATCGACACTAATATGATTATTTTAAATTGATCCTGGTTTAACTATTCCTATGATTACATAAGTTAAGTATCTATTAAAGATTTGCCTGTTGGGTTTGCTGAAATTTTTGGGTTGAAGCATTAAATTTTTCAAATTAGTATTTATGGGCTGATAAGATCTGCAGGAACTGTTTGATAATGATACTACTGTTTTCTGAACGATTTGATGTTCTTACTGTTTGATATAATTTCAATAATGGAATGGTTAATTCTGCATGATATGGTGGTAAATTATAAGCAGAAGTATAATATGTTGCAAGATCGAGATGATGAAATGTTTTGTTGAATCAGAGAAGATTGAACTAATTGTCTATTGTGATATTGAACATGCCAACATAGATATATGCCGGAAAGGGGTCATGGTATTTACCTTGTTTATGTATTGAATATTAAATATTTAAGTTAAGGTTTAAATCAGTGGCAATAGTGCAAAAGAATCCTAATGTGTTTCCAGAAGAGTTACCCGAACTACTGTTGATTGAAGAAGTTGAATGTGCTATAGATTTTGTAACTGAAATGATAGTGAAAATATATTTGAAATCAGAGGTTTTCTAAAACTAGTCGGTTATTATAGAAAGATGTGGAATTGGAATGATCTGATAGACGTTAGCAAGGTTCTGATTAGTTGAAAGCTCTGTTAACTGAAGCACTAGTTCTGGTTCAGTCTGAAATCTGATAAAGAAACTTGTGGTTTACAGGGATAGCAGTGTTTTGATGCAAAAAAAAATGAAGTAATGGTTTATGTTACGAAATGTTAGAATCACATGGGAAGAATTATTTGATACCTGATTCGGAAGTGGTAGTTATTGTTCTTGCATTAAAAGATCAAGATATGATAATTAATTATCATCCGAAAAGACAATGAATGTATGTATATTCAAGTTGAAAGCTTTGTTTTGTGTTATGAGCTATGAACATCTGACTGTTATCATTTGAAGATGGTTCAATTTTGGTAGAGATAAAAAAATTAAACCGACTTCTTTACATCAGATCTGCGAAGCTCAGAAATGTGGTAATGAGTTATCGATTAAATGGATATAGTATACAGATTTCTGATTAAACATTTCAGATTGGATATGATGGTTGTTTGCTATTTAGAAATAAAAGCTGAACAGAGAGATTCAGAACTTATACAGGAGAATTTGCATGAAATTATAGTAGTACTATGTCTATGCATTTTGGAAGAATAAGATGTACAGTGATTTGAGGAAGATGTGTTGAAGACTGGGAAAGAAAAGTAGTGCTTTGAAATTGTATATAAATGTTTATATCAGATACAGATATCTTCAGAACTGTTACAGCTAGAAAGGATATCAGAATGGAAGTGGGATATAATTTCTATGGGTTTGAATTGGAATTATCTCGATCTTTGAAAAAGAAAGACGGTATTTGAGTAATCATCGAAGGTATGGTGAAGCTTGTATATTCTATTCTAGTATGAATAAGTTTCTTACTCAATAATTGTTTGAAATCTAGGTTTCTGAGATTATCAGATTACATGGTATGGTGGTTTCTATTATTTCTGATTGAGATACGTGGTTTATACTCTGATTATAGAACAAGTACAAGAAGTTCTGGGTGCGTAATAATAGTTTTCAGCACTGTATGAAGTTCTGAATAATGATTGATGTAAACTGCATGGGATTTGATTAAATACAGTGAGAAAAAGAATATGCAGAGTTGTTTAATTCGTGAAATTGAAGAAAAGTGGAAGTGATTCGAGATAGATTGAAAGTAATTTTGACAGATAAGAATCATATGTGGACTTGAAACGTTGGGATATTGAGTATTTAATTAGTGATATGATATTTCTTAAAGATCCACCTTGGAAAGATCCACCTTGGAAGAAAATTTTAAAGATCAGGTTGAAAAAGAAATTGAGTTCTTGTTCTGTTGGGCTATGTGAAGTTGTAGAAAAGTCAAATTGGTAAAATATTGCTTGGTTTTGCTTCTAAAGTTACAGAAAGTTTATGATAATTTTTCATGATTTGAAGCTCAGAAGATTATAGAGATCAAATCTCTTGCATGTTATACCGACAAAGGATATTGAGATTTGATGTAATCTATAGTATGAAAAAGAGCCGGTTGAGATACTAGCCCGAGCGGTAATGTCATAATATTGAAGAAGCAATATGGGAACCGAGAGGAACAGCGAGATCTTTGTACTTATACCCCCACCTCTCTCAGGTAAATTTCGAGGACGAAATTATAAAAGGGGGGGAGAATTGTAACGACCCGAATTTTACCGTTACCGAAAAAGTGTATTTTTGGGTCTCCGTTTCTGAAAAATGGATTCGTAAATATTTATTAAAAATATTTACGAAATCAATTGAGTGGTTAATTAGAGTTTAATTAAGTAAATTTAGTTTAATTAAGAGTAATTAGGAAAAATGACTAAATTGAATAAAGGATGAAAGTTGAATTGTAGAATAAAAGAAAATGAAGAGGACCAAAATGGCAATTATGCCATTTGTCCTAAGTGAGGCGGCATAAACATAAAAATATGAGATTTTTTATGTGTTAAAATATATATATTAAATTATTATATTATATTATATATTATATTATATAAATAAGTAAAGAAACATAAGAAACAGAATGAAAGCAAACGAAACAGAGAAGAAACAGGGGAGAAAGAAAGAAAGAAAAAGAAAAAGGAAAATTTGGGTTTCAAGGCTCAAAGTTTAATTTGGTAAGTCAATTAAGTCATTTCTTCTTAAATTTTGATGTTTTAGAAGCTTTGGAACATGACTTTGATGAAATTAAGTTGATATTTTGAGAGTTTATAGATTTTCAAGTACAGTTCATGTTGAATAAAATAGTGAATTAAGGGTTTAATTGAGTAAATTTCAAGCTAGAATTGATAATAGGATCAAATTGTAAAGTAAGTTATAAGTTTTATGTTGTAGGGACTAAATTGATGAAATTTTGAAATTAGGAAAGTATGCTGGAAATTTAATATTTAAATGAGAGTATGGATGAAATTTGAATAAAAATAAAGTATGAATTAAGATAGAAAAGTAAGTGAATTTAGTTAGAATTAAATTGAAATTAAAGTAAATCAACATTTTGTACTAAGACTATTTTGGACAGCAGCAGTAGTCTAAGTTTGAAAAATCACCAAAAATTGTAGAAATTGAATTAGAGGATGAATAAAATATGAAATTAAATATTATTGAGTCTAGTTTCTTATAGAAGAAACGATATAAGCAATTGAATTGTAAATTATGAGATATAATGAATTTTGTGAGACAAGGTCAGAATGAATTCAGGTTCCCCTGTTCTGACTTTGGAAAATCACCAAAAATTGAATAAAAATAATTATAGGCTTAAAGTTATATGTTTAGAATCCCTAATGAGTCTATTTTCATTAGAAATCAACGAGAATATTATCCGAGTTCTGTACTGTGAGATAATTTATTTTTAGTGAAGAAGGGACGAAACTGTTAGACAGCAGAATAGGGGTGAATTTAAAGAATAAACTGCACTTAATGGCTAAACCAAAAATTCTGAAAATTTTATTGTAAGAAGATTTGTGAGTCTAGTTTCAGGAAAAATTAGCGGATCTTAATTTAGAATTCTATAACTCAAGATATGAATTAGTAATGTATTAATGATTATGAATTGTATTAATTTCGTAGTCAATGTGGTACCAGAAATCTCGGCTAAGAAAGGACAAGACAAAGTCAACGGGAGTTAGCTCGAAAATTTACGGTTTGTATTTCTATAATCCGAACCTAATACTTAATTGTTGAATTTAGTTCTTAATATGTATATTAAGTGTTTTGAAGTAAGAATTATTGTGTTTTGCAAATGAAATGGATTGATATAGTATGTGATGAAATTATTGAATTTATATTGATTGAATTGGCGTATATATATAGATATATATATTGAATATTGAATATATTTTGATTATTTGAATTGAATTGAAATATAAATTGTTTGAAATTTTAAATATGAGATTTGTGATATTTGGATATTTGTTATTGAAAAGTGAATTGAATTGTATTGAATTATGAATTTATGTGATTAATTAAAATGTGTATTGATTGAAAAAAATGAAAGTGAATTGAATACCCTATTAACAGTATCGGGCTGAGTCGGATATAGTTGGCATGCCATAGGATTGGAAGTGTTCAGGGATTCTTCGACCTCGAGTCGATGAGACACTGGGTGTCACTATATTTCTTCGGATAGATTCGATGAGGTACTGGGTACCAACTTTACTTCGGCTAGGCCGATGAGACACTGGGTGTCAAATATTGCTTCGAACTATCCGATGAGGCACTGGGTGCAATATTGGTGTGTTTGGTTGGATCCGTGTATCCGCCAAGGTCCGAGTCTTGTTAATAGGGGTAAATAAGTGAAAAGATAAGTCGAGTGAATTTGATTGATTGAGCTATTGGAATGAAATGAGAAATTGAATTGAGAATTGAAATTGAGATATGAGATTGAAAACATGAACCAAAAGGTTCATGAAATGAGTGAAGTTCAAATGGATGATGATTGATGTTAGAATGAATTAAAATGGTATATTGTTAAGAAATAAAGTGTGAAAACAAGTGAATTGTGAATATATTGTATAGAATTTATACGGTAAGTAAATGAAAAGAATTGAACAAATATGTTATTGTGTTTGTTATATGACTTGTATAGAATTTATATGGTAAGTAATTGAAAATTTATCTATAAAACAAATAATGAATACTTATAATTGTTATTGTGATTTTAAGTTTAATTGTTATATTATTAAGTGTTCGGATTATGGAAATACCACTGAGTATACCATACTCAGCGTACGGTTTGTTTCCGTACGCAGGTTTAGTAAAGATAGAACGTTGAATCGGCATCCCAGTTCGATCCCGAATTCATTAAGGTAAAGTGTGTTAATTATTGGTAATGGCATGTACCTAGGATGTTTTATGAGAGTCATTTAGGTTGTAGATGTACTCATGAAATGAGTAAATTATGGTTGGCAACGGTATGTAGTATGAATTTTGAAATTTACTAAAAATTCGTAGTGATTCTAAATTAGTCCCGAATTGAATTTACTGTTCATATTGGACCGCGAGGGCCCATTAAAGGGACGACATCTTAAAACTAGGATGTGTGTAAATATTTATTTTAATCAATGGCCGAAATTGGACTGTACTGACTGGTGATGTCTCGTAACCCTGTTCCGATGACGGTATAGGGTTAGGGGGCGTTACACGAACATTGTGGGAGAAGCTTGAAAGCTTGTATGCTTCGAGGTCGGGCAATAACAAGTTGTTTTTGCTGAAGAAAATGATGGCGCTGAAATATAAAGAGGGAATGTCTATAGCTGACCATGTTAGTGAATTTCAGAATGTGATGAATCAGTTGCTTGGTATGGGTGTCAAATTTGATGACGAGATTTTAGGACTTTGGTTGCTTGCTACTCTACCAGACTCTTGGGAGACCTTTCGAGTCTCACTCATTAATTCTGCCCCATAGGGTATTATTACTTTGGATTTGGCTAAGAGTGGTGTGTTGAATGAAGAGGTTAGAAGAAGATCTCAGGGTTCTACATCACAGTCCGAGGTGTTGGTTATCGAGAACAGGGGGAGAAACAGAGACAAAGATGGAAAGGGTAGAGATAAAAGCCGAAGCAAGTCAAGATCGAGATACAAGAATCTTGAGTGTCATCATTGTGGTAAGAAAGGTCATATCAAGAAATATTGCTTCAAGTGGAAGAAAGAGAACAAAGGTGGTGGTGATAAACACGACCGGAATGACGATGAAAAATCCGAGCGTGTTGCTACTGTTACTCGTGAAGATCTGTTAGTTATTTGTGATGAGAATTTGGTCAACCTAGCATGCGACGAGACTAGTTGGGTGATTGATACTGGTGCATCACTTCATGTCACGTCGAGGAAGGAATTCTTCACATCTTATACTCCTGGTGATTTTGGGGTATTAAAGATGGGTAATGATGGTTTGGTTTCGGTTATTGGTATGGGAGATGTTAGCTTGGTGAGTAACAATGGAACAAAGTTAACTCTCAAGGATGTCAGACATGCACCGGATGTCCGTTTGAATTTGATTTCTGCAGGAAAGCTTGATGATGAGGGATTCTGTAACACCTTCAGTGAAGGGCAGTGGAAGCTGACTAAAGGCTCCTTGGTTGTGGCTCGAGGAAAGAAGAGCTCAAATTTGTACTTGATGCAAGCTGACTTCTCGAGAGACGGTGAATGTGACACTGAATGACAACTCAACTGAGTTGTGGCATAAACGACTCAGTCACATGAGTGAGAAGGGGCTTAGCTGTTTAGCGAAGAAGAATCAACTTTCGGGTTTAAAGAATGTTACACTGAAGAATTGTGCTCATTGTCTAGCAGGAAAGCAGAGAAGAGTTTCATTTTGAAGTCATCCTCCTCATAGGAAATCAGAGTTGCTAGAGTTGGTCCATTCAGATGTTTGTGGTCCGATAAAAGTAAGATCACATGGTGGTGCACTTTACTTTGTGACTTTCATTGATGATTGTTTAAGAAAGCTATGGGTTTACACTTTGAGGTGTTTAAACAGTTTCAAGCATTAGTTGAAAGGGAAACTGGGAAGAAGTTGAAGTGCATTCGTACTGATAATGGTGGCGAGTACACAGGGTCGTTTCATGAGTATTGTCTGCGACAGGGAATCAGACATCAGAGAACACCACCAAAGACTCCACAGTTAAATGGGTTAGCTGAAAGAATGAACCGAACATTGATTGAGAGAGTCAGATGTTTGTTGTCAGATGCAAAGTTACCAAGATCGTTTTGGGCTGAAGCTTTGAATACAGTGACACATGTGATAAATCTGTCTCCTAGTGTTCCTTTGAAAGGTGATGTGCAAGATAGAGTTTGGTTTGGTAAAGACGTGTCATATGATTACCTACGTGTGTTCGGTTGTAAAGCATTTGTTCATGTTCCAAAGGATGAAAGATCCAAGTTGGATGCCAAGGCTCGACAATGCATTTTTATTGGTTATGGTCTAGATGGTGAGTTTGGTTATAGACTCTATGATCCAGTTCAGAAGAAACTCGTGAGAAGCAGAGATGTTGCCTTCATTGAGGATCAGACCATTGATGACATTGATAAGACGGAGAAAGTGGATTCACAAGGTAGTGGTGACTTGATCGATGTGAATCCGGTTCCCCTAGACTCTTCACCAGATCCTATCCAGGATGATGTGCATGGTGATGTTAGTGGTGACCATCAGACTATAGGTGACTTTGATACTCCCATGGATGATGTTGTGAATGATCAACAACAAGCACCTATAGCTCCACCAGCAGTTCCACTTCGAAGGTCTTCCAGAGATCGACGATCTTCTGTCAGGTATTCTCCTGATGAATATGTTCTTTTGACTGATGGGGGAGAACCTAAATGTTATAAAGAGGCTATGGAGAGTGAATGCAAAGATCAGTGGGTTGAAGCGATGAAAGACGAACTTCAATCCTTGCATGAGAACCATACTTTTGAATTGGTGAAACTGCCTAAGGGCAAAAGAGCTTTGAAGAATCGGTGGGTTTACAGGTTGAAGCAAGAAGAGAAGTCTTCATCTCCACGATACAAAGCTAGATTGGTCGTCAAGGGTTATACTCAGAAAAAAGGGGGTTGATTTTGAAGAAATATTTTCTCCGGTTGTGAAGATGTCCTCTATCAGAACTATACTGAGTTTGGCAGCTTGTTATGACCTAGAGGTTGAACAAATGGATGTGAAAACTGCTTTTCTTCATGGTGACTTGGAAGAAGAGCTTTACATGGAGCAGCCAGAGGGTTTTGTTGCACAAGGGAAAGAGGACTATGTGTGCAGATTGAAGAAGAGCTTGTATGGTTTGAAGTAAGCTCCAAGGCAATGGTACAAGAAGTTTGAGTCTGTTATGGGGGAGCAAGGCTACAAGAAGACTACTTCTGATCATTGTGTGTTTGTTAAGAGATTCTCTGGTGATGATTTTATTATTCTTTTGCTCTATGTTGATGATATACTTATTGTTGGTCAGAATGCTTCTAGAATTGAGAAGTTGAAACAAGAGTTGAGTAAATCCTTTGCAATGAAGGATTTGGGGCCAGCAAAGCAAATTCTTGGCATAAGACTGACACGTGATAGAAATGCCAAGAAATTATGGTTATCACAAGAGAGGTACATTGAGAAAATACTTCAAAGGTTTAGTATGGACAAAGCTTAAGCGGTGAATACTCCCTTTGCTATGCACTTTAGATTGAGTGTTAAGCATAGTCCTTCCACAGAAAAGGAGAAGGAAGAGATGCAGAAAATTCCTTACTCTTCAGCCGTGGGTAGTTTGATGTACGCAATGGTTTGCACGAGACCAGACTTGGCTTATGCCGTTGGTACAGTTAGTCGGTTTCTTTCTAATCCAGGCAGAGAGCATTGGAATGCAGTGAAGTGGATTATGAGATATCTTCGTGGCACTTCCAACATGAAACTTTGTTTCGGAAATGAGAAACCTGTTCTTGTTGGGTATACAGATTCAGACATGGCCGGAGACATTGACTCGAGGAGATCTACTTTAGGTTACTTAATCACTTATGCAGGGGGAGCTGTGGCATGGCAATCGAGACTGCAAAAGTGTGTTGCATTGTCCACCACCGAATTAGAGTTCATTGTAGCAACCGAAGCGTGTAAGGAGATGCTTTGGATGAAGAAGTTTGTGCATGAGCTTGGTTTTACTCAGGAGAAGTATGTCCTGTACTGTGATAGCCAGAGTGCTATTCATCTTGGTAAGAACTCAACTTTTCATGCTAGATCTAAGCATATTGATGTGAGGTACCATTGGATACGAGATGTTCTTGAAGCTAAGCTGTTAGAGCTTGAGAAGATACACACTAATGATAATGGTGCTGATATATTGACGAAGGCCTTACCAAGAGGAAAGTTTGAAACATGTTGTTTGACCTCCGGCATGGAGGCATTCCCCACATAGTTGGAGGGGGAGATTTGTTGGGTATGGGTCCCACTATGTGGGAAACCCATATTTTCTGCCATAATATTTTGTCTTTCTTTGATTTTGTCAAAAACCAATTTTTTTTATGTTTGGGATGTGGGCAGCCTTTCTATTATTATTGAGTGTCAAATTCTCAATTTAAAAGAAGAGAAAAACAGAGAGTGAGATTGAAGCTCGTTGGAGAAAAAGAGAGAATAGAAAAATCAGTTTTTCAAGCTTGGTGCAGCAGTGATCAACTCCTCGATCGAAGGTCCATCCGTGGTTCAATTGAGCTGATTTCTGGACAGCAGCTAGGTGATAAGGTGTTCTTGACTTTGTACGGTCGGATTTTTCATCCGAGACTTGTAGCGTCGGAAATACCCATTTTTCAGCAGCTACGTTTTTGGTAATGTTCTCTCATTTTTCTCTCTTTTGCTAAAGATTAAATATTGTTAGCCTTGTCGGAGTTGAATGCTTGTTGTAGGCTTGATATTGTGATTTTGTAGTCGAACATTTGATGATAGTAGAGCTCTTTATCGGACTCTAAAGTCCCGTGGTTTTTACCCTTGATTTAGAGGGGTTTTCCACGTAAAAATATCGGTGTCTCTATTTATTTTTGTTGTGGTTGCATTAGTTGATTTGTGGTTGATTAAGGTTGCTAGAGAACATATCTTGTGCTATTGTGCTTGCCATAATTTTTGACAGGAGTTATAAGGAGAGAAAGAACACCGGTTGTGCTTTCGCTTTGTTTCGGTTGTTCGGTTTCTTCCCAACACCCACAACACACCACCACAAAAAAATTCTACTTCTACACAAGTTAACTGCTACAGTCTAGAATGATTCAGAATCCTACATGTTAATTGGCTAAAACGTATTTTGTACAATAGGAAAGAGAACTCATTCATTTTCTACGCTGATGCTGCAATCAGCCTCAACCAAAAATGACAGAAAAACGAGGGCGGTGCAACTGCAATTGCTATATGTTCGATAAGAATAATGGGGAAAAAAACAGTGAATAAATATATTCTAGTGAGCAAAACCGGTGAGTTGATTTGTATACTAAAATTTGTTATGCACAGAGGACGAAATTGATGCAAGTTAGCAAATAATACAATGGGTGTTTCTTTCTGTTCCCATTTGCACAACCACATATCACCTTTCCAGCTCTACTACTCATGCCTGTTCTGTTTTTGACGCAGACTTCAACTTCTCCACTTGTTTTCGAAGATAGGCCTGCCTGAGTTTCTCACGATGAGCTGCTGCTTGCACTTGCCTTCGCAATTATAGTTCAGACACTCTCCCTTGCTTGATTGACTTCTTCATGAACCTCTCTGGGAAAAAACATCAATTAAATCATTTAGGGCCTTCATTTTCAGTTTCACAAGCAATCCAAATACATTATCTTTTTTATCTTGACTTTGAACTTCAGATTTTTAATATTATTTCCAATCTTAAGTACCTCCAGTAATGTCTTAGATTACCATATTCACGCATAAACTTCTCTACATTGTGCACAATACCACAATCCATGGACTAGTGACAATCACATTCAGATATATCTCACTCCATCAGGCAAATAAATCATAAAAATAAGCAAGATGAAAACAGGCAGCCAACTAGTGAGTGGTTGTAGCAATAAATTCGAAAAGGGACATTAACTCAAATTCTTAGCAAATTTGTAGGTAAATTTTCAACAACATTATAAAAAACTATTAACAGAATTTGACCTCAAATCCATGAACACTCAACAATGTATAATGGGATGAAACAGCATGGTACTAGGAGATTGTTTCACTATCCCATGTGGCTAAATCTCTTAGACCTCAAATAACCTTGTAACCAAAAGCTATAGGCAACTATCCAAACTGTGGCACAACAGGAAAAATGCAAACCCCCATGAACATTTAATCTTAAGTTAATGTGAATTGACATAACATTAGCGAGAAGAGAAGTAAAATCCTGACCTTACGAAATGCTTATGCTCATCATTGTCAAGGATTCCGGCAGTTCTTCCAGGCCCTACGAACTTGGGCGTGATGGAAGATTCCGTTAGCCATCCTAGGGATTCGACCACCACCCTCTTCTTTTTTTCTTCTTCCGCCATCTTATTCAACTTCTATACAATTCAGATATCCACTGTATATTTCTTTCCAAATTATTTGAAAGCAACAATATTTTCTGCTGCAGATGTTGTTTTCTCTCCTCCTAAAGATCTCGAATCATCCACCCAATGAAAGTTTCCGCGTCGGGTGGTTCATAATTATAGGAGAACACATCGACACGTGAATTGCACGTAGATTAGCCGACTTGTCGCGAGTCCCACTGTCTTGGATTCTTTTCTTTCTGAAGTTCCATTCCCACCCAAGTCCCTCCAATTGCAGGGTGCATGATCAGTCCTGTATATCGCCTATATTATAAAATGTTATATTACTTTTTAATTTTCTGGGGCACTAGTCTTGGTGCTCCATTACCTGCTTTTCTCGTACTAGTTCAAAACCAAGAACAACATTATTATTACTTGGAAAATTTTATGAGAAGAGAATCTTTTAATTATTAGATGGATGTAATATCATCATGCTTATGGTTAATACTTGTTTTCTTGGTTGGTAGGTAAAGTGATTGATGGAAAATTAATATTGTAATAAGGTATCAAGCAACAAAAGAGCCACTTGGCTTACCAGAAACTACTTTTAAGAGGGTGAAATACTTGACAAAAATGCTATTGAATTGAGTGATTCATAGCAAATGTACAGGCTTACGAAGATTAACGTGATCCACTAGTGATAAGTATTTCTTTAGATGGATGGGATGATTCATAGCAAATGTTCATGCTTGAGATGGGAACGGTTGAAGTTAAGAAATATTAGCTTCTTCATTTATGAGAGATCACATTTGTTTCCTACAATAAAACTAAATGGCTTCCAACCATTCTCAGAAAAGTAAATTGTTTCTGGACTAGCGCAAGTTGTCTTGGGAAATTCCAACCCCACCAAAATGAATTCTAACATTAATTATACTTCATCTGAAAGATAAAAAATTGACAATACCAACATTTATAAGAACAAAAATGAGCCCCAAAAAAGAAACCAGGTTCAACTCGTCTGACAACCTAAGCTTCTTGAATGAAACAATATCTGATCAACAAACTAATGGAGGTTCACTTACCACCTTCATCAAAACATACAAGTTACATAAACAGGTTGGGCCTTGATGCCTTATAAGTTGTCTTCAGCTTTCTGGTAGGTGGCCTCACCTTCTTGACCATTAAGGGGAACTTGATTTTAGAGTTGTGGAACTGCTTGGTGTTGTCCCTCTTGCATAGCTTAGCTGGGATGGTTGCAGTCTTGATAATCTGAATGCAAGGGAACCTGACTCTGTGCCGAGAAGCCATCTCAGTGTACATCTGTTCAACAGCTCCATTCAAAGTAGTGTCACGGTACTCCTTGTACATGTTGTGATAACCGGTACGGCTTTGATAGCGAAGCCAAATACCATAATTCTTTATCTTGGTTGGATTCTTTTCAAAAATCTGCCGAGGATTTCATTTGAGCAAGGGGAATCAGAAAGAAATGGAAGAATGTATCAGAAAGCTGCAGCATCTTGTTTCCAAAGATTACAAACCAATTTCAATTCCAAGATCAGCATTCACATTCAAAACCTTAAATATGTAGTCCCAAAAAGTTAAGTTATCAAAGACATTCAAAAAACACAAACATGTTATCAAAAATGCATTACTACAAAGAGAAGCAAATAGCACAAAAGACCAGACACTTCATATTCAAGACGCATGAAAATCCTACAATTGTTAACAAAATGGCAGTTTTTCACAGGAAATACTAGAGACAAGTTGATCAAAACAAATTTCCATCTTAATTGCACAATCATAAGCTAAATGTGGGGAATCCCACACACAATAGTTTAAGGCACTAACCAACATAACCCTATTTCTCACAAAAATGTCAGAACATACAAATAAAAGGATCGTCTCATTCAAATTTCAACGTATCATTCCATGATAAATTAATTCATGCAGATTGAATGGTGAACCATCAAAAAATAACATCGAGCACATACCTCATTGATGGCAAGGACCTGGCCATTGCTCTTCTTAACCTTCTTCAGCTTCCTCAGGAAGTACCTGATGATATCCATGGAGAAATGCAACCGTCAATTAAATCAAACCCAAAAGCAAAAGATGGCAATCATAATAATCACTAACCAGAACTTGGACTTGGCCCGAACCTCATTGATTGCCCAAAGCTTCATCCTGTAAATCTTGGGATGCTCATCGCTCTCCGTTGGGAGAGCCCTCCCAACAACTTGATACTGGTGGAACTGCATACGTAAACAAAAACGCAAATCAAAACTTCCATTTTCGCCTTACATTATTCATTATTCCTGCCTTTGGTTGCTATTAAACTCATCAAAAGAATTGAAAACAAATCTGTTTTACGCCATACTTAAAAAACCAAGCACAACATCAAATAAAGTTCTTAAAAAAAAAAAAGCCCAAAACGAGGAATAATCGTAAAAATTCTGAAGGTAAAAGAGGGAAACCAATAGGGATGCAGGGTAGCCAGAAAAGAGAAACGATTAGGCTCTTACCCGGAAAGTGACCATTTGTGAAAAACCCGGCCCTCTGTCTGGATCACTCTTCGCCCTTGGCCTCAACGTAGAAGAGGAAATTAGGGTTTTCTTTCTCACCGCGGCGCCAACTCAAAGGGGGTAATAATATAATACTATTTGTATTTCTTTTGGAGAAATAATAAGTTCATTAATTCAAAACTACAACCCAACATAACAAATAAAAGCAGTAGATTTAAAAAAAATCAAAATAAAAATGTGATTTCTCACAGCTGCTTGCACACCATAGAAGCTCACTGGATGGGAGATAGATACATAATGAATGCCAAAAGTTTCCAAAAAAGCTCTTTAGCGTTGGAGATGTACAAAACCAATTTCAACAAAAACAGAATAAACAATTATTACGGATTTGATATTACCGACTTGATTTAATCCATCGCAAGAAAAAAACTTGCAAAATAACATTTCTATTTTATGTAATTATTGCAAAATAAAATTATTCAATTTGTTAATGTATAATTAAAAGTATAACAATAAAAAACGTCCATTTGCAATGAAATTATAGACGTTAGGGGTTTCAGCAGATGAGATAATTTCGAGACATTGGATGTCAATTTATTTTACATTTGTTCTTTTAACCATTCAAGCCTTTTTTTATATTTTTTATATTTTATTTTTTTTAAGTTAATACTAAATGTATATATTAGTTTTTGTTTTATTAACTTGATGCAATAATTAATTAATTATATTAGATAATAAAAAATTTTATTTTATTATAAAAATTAACATTATTGAAATAAATAATCATAAACTCTAATAAAATTAATTTTCACAACATTGAACCTCATGTGATGACTTGATGGTTAAGGGTATTCATTACCTTAGGTGTGGCTGGGTTCAAATCGTGTTAGTTATGTTAGTTATATTTTGATATTTAAAATATAGTTTATATATTCGAATTAAATTTTATAAATAATTAATATTAACTGTTTAAAATTATTTAAAATTTAAATTTTATATATTAAAATATTTCAACAAATTATAATAAATTAATTTTTTTATTCTTATTAAAATATACATTTTATTTCTTAAAAACACCTTTTAACACTAAATAATCAAATCTCAAATTAAACTTTCTAAAAATTCTTCTCAAAATTAATTTTTCACTGACACTTTTTAAAAAATATTTTTCAAATGTTAAACTAGCTCTTATTAGAGAGAGGTCACCCGGCCTTCGAGCCGGACCTCTCACCTCGCTGTCTCCTCTTTTCTATTTTTACATTTGTGGTTCTCCATTCATCGACAAAACAATCGTCATCGAAAGGTGGGCTTTGTCCTGTTTTTCCTAGAACCGACTTCAATAAGGCTTTGTTCACTGGTCTCCTTGGTGTCTGCCCTCCTTCTGATGGACTCGATTTCTTTGGACGATGAGGCCCTGATCTTCATTGCTTGGTGGTGTAGGGGGTCTGGTCTCACCAAAAGGCCTTGGAGAGGCCCAGATTCTACGCACCAAATTTTTTCTAGTGGCTGAAGGCGAAGAGAAAGCCTTATTTCTCCGTTGAAGTTCCGTTGGCGCCATGGTGGTTATGACCTCCAGTGGAGGCGTGTACGCAAAGGGCTTGGTATGATAGTTCGTTCTTCCACCTCGATTGCCTCTTCTCTCTGCCTTCTCTTTGACAAACGACAGCAACGTTTGGTTGCTACTATGGTTTGTTGGGGATTAGGACTTTTTGTGCCTTTTGTATTGATTGTTTTATCTATTTCATTTCTAGACCCTTGCGCCATTTTTTCACTGCATCATTACGTATCTCATTCATTGTGAAGGCTATTATTGAAAAAACAAAAATCCATGCATATTCTACAATGCAATTATTTAGAATGGTTCAAAATGAAGAGAGTTACATGTTTACGTCCTGAGACACGAAACAAATCATTTATTTAAAGACTGACAGTCAAAAAAAATATTTTATAAATGTTATAATCTATTGTTATAGTAACAATCCAGCCTTATAAAAAGAATTTGAGTCTCATTGTGATATGAATAAGTTCAATGCTTTTTGTAATTGATAATTTGGATTTTCAAGAGATGGCTGATTTTGGATTGGACTAAATTCTATAAATTTTAAAATATATATTTAATGGAGTCTAAAACTTGTATGTACCATTGCTTTTAGGGTAAATTTTACTTTACATTTCAAAATTATTAACAAATTAATATTTTAGCCACTCAATTTTAAAAAAATTACAAAATAGTCACTGAACTATTTAAAAATTTGAAAGTTTTTATTTAATTTATTAGGTTGTTAAGTTTTTTTTCTTTAAAGTCTAACTAGTGAACTCCAAGGGACAATTGATACAATAGATCAATACTCATTGACAAGTAAAATAACATATAGTAGGTCAAAGTCAATCTGATTGTTAGTGTTAAATATTGGAGAAGAAAGTTATTTGTATTTTGATTCACAAATTTATAACGTTCAAAACTGTTTCATGAAAAGAAAACCCAAACCATAGAAAAAAAGAAAGAAAGTTGTCGATTGATTCACGTGATGTAAGCAAAGAATACTATACAATAAACGATTTTAATAATCGAATGACTTAAATAAAAATTTTTAAAAGTAATTGTTTAAAGTTAATAATTAAAATATAAATTTAATGACATATTATTAACATCATTGCTTTTATTAGGGAAAACATTATAAAATGACCGTAGTTGGAACATTTCTCTTTCACACATGTCATGACTTTCATTATGGCTGATTACTTATATCTTTTGGCTGAATTTAATTTCCTTTTATTATGCTTGTACTCTTCCATTTCACGTCTGAAATTTCTGACTTGTCCAGAAGATTGCTCATTGTTTTTACATTTTGTCAAACCCAATGAACTTTCTAAACTACAAAACATTAATTCATCCTTCCCTAAAATTTTTATCAACGAATTGAACCAATGGAATTTAATTACTAATTCTTAGTTTCTTTTGTTGCCCCTTTGAATTTAATGTGGTCAAGCTGCCGACAGTTTGGCAATAAACTTTAATAAGGATTCTGGTTTTTTCAAAGTTGATCTACAAAATCCAGAAACTTAATTAAAATGATGCAATGTTATTTAGATCATTATGGGACACATACACCGCACCCTTCGGTATTCAACTTAATCAATTAAATTAGTTGATAAAGCCCAAGCAAAGTCAAACTAATTAAATAAATATGCTTCGGCAGCAGAGTTGGGTGGAGAAAATTGTAGTCGGAAATAAAATTATTGTTGTTTCTCCCCATAATAAAAAATGATCATCAATGTCAACCTCGTATTGATTTAATAATTAAAATATTTATTGTTCTAAATATAATTTAAGTTTAAATTACATTAATTACATTTCTGTTAAAATTTTACTTTTCTTTATACATCATTCAATACATATATGAAAACAAATTTATTAGTAACAATAAATATCATATTCATGCCAACTCAACCCGGCCATACAATTAGCTAATTAATGGATTGGCATACAATTAGCTAATTAAAGACACCTTTTGGAACTTATCCATCCCCGTCACTCTCATTATATATTTATAGCCACGACAACTTATCTCTGCTCACAATAAGTAATGGCAATAAAAATGAATTTTAAAGTACCACCTTTTTTTGTTTTTTATTTGTCGTCTAAAACACAGACCCAATAATCGCCCAATCAATCAAACCAATTTTCATTTATTAAAAAAAGAGAATAAATTATCCAAACCGTCCATCAATTGTATATACATAAAAACACCCCACACAAAAGAATCATAGCTACAAACAAAGTGTGACGGTCCCAACCTTCAAGGACGCGAGAAGCAGCAAAGGACAAATCCCAGAGAGCAACCAAGTTTACCGGAAAAGAAGGCTAGAGAACTTTGGAGGGCTTTTTGGTCAATTAAGAGAGAGATTGGGATAACGCGAGCACCTCCGAGATAAGGAGACGCGGCAGCCGTCTTTGGGACAGATGGTCGGGCAATACATGATTTCATCACAGCCCTCGGTTCGGTGTCGCTTGAAATCGAGCACCGTGACGAACATGGCAATGAAAAGCACCAGATGATTTAAGGCGTACCTTTGGCCCACGCACTGGTGGGGCCCAGCACCGAAAGCCAGGTAGTTTCGTTTGAAAACCACCTCCTCTTGCCTATCCTCCGAGAATCGCTCCGGTTCGAACCGGTCCGCCTCCGTGAACCCTTGGAAGGATGATTCGTAAACCGAGGGGAACACAATCGTGCCCTTGGGAATCGTGTACGACTCGGTCAAGGGGAAATCCTTCATCGCAATGTGCGGTACTAGCGTCGCCGGCGGCCGATATCTTATAACCTCACGCGCCACTGCTTGAGTATACTTCATTTCCCTCAGTTGCTCTGCGCTTATTAAAGTATCCGACTCCGGCGACCAAATCCTTGACACTTCCTCCCGAACTCTCCGGAGAACATCGGGATGAGAGTCGAGGAGGGTCACCGCCCAGAGGAGCGACGAAGTGGAGGCGTCTTGAGAGGCGAAGAGAAAATCAAAGAGGTAACTGCCGATTTCTACATCGCTAGAGTGAGGTGGCGCCGTTTGGGACTCCGCTATTTCTCTAACAGTTTCTTGCATCCAAAAATCGATTAAACAAGAAGGCTCGTCTCCTTCAGACATCCTCTTTTTACTTTGAGTAGCACAATCACTAAGGGTTTCGACTAATCGCTCAACGGCCAGCCTGGCGTTTCGGAACGCGAAACCGGGGAGATCAAACGGGAGCTTCATTAAACCTGTATTGAATAGATTATAATCGTCTCTGAACTTGCCCCGAGCTTCACGAGACAAATACCTGCCCACGAAAACAGTTTGAGAGGTTTCGAGATTCATGTCGCGAGCTAATAGGCGGAGAGAAATCGGCTTCCCCGGCGATTCCGAGGAAAGACCCTCCCACGACCTTAAGTGTTGGAGAATGATAATCTGTTGCAATGCAGTATAGGTAGAGAGAGCCCTAGGAGTGAAGTTAGGAGCGATTTGACGGCGAAGATCTTTGTGATCCTGTCCGAACATATAAATCATGTTATGTTCACCGAAAAGCTTTTTACCAAAGGGGTGTCCCACAAGTAAAAAAGCATCGGGCCGGACGTTAGCGAAGATAAGGTGGGAAAGCTCGGTGTTTCGGATAAAGACGATGAAGCGACCGATGATATAATTAACAGAAAATCCAAGAGAAGCAGCCAAATCAGCTTGAACTTCCCAGAAGCTTGTTGGTTTTGTGATTAATGAAATGGCGTTGCCCAAAAAAGGCAAGATGATATTGGGGCCAGGGACATTTCGCTTTTTACGCAAGTAAGAGATTTGTTCTACTAAAAGAAAAAAAAGCAAAAAGGTGACAAAAAATGGAGCGAAAGGCAAAAGAAAGGATAAATAAGATACCATTTTCGTCTGGGCGTGCAGAGGAAATTGGGGAAGGCAGAAAGAATATAAATAGAGGGAATGGATGGTCAAAGCAGAGAAAGGGCGGGGAAGGTGTTGAAATTTCTGTTGTCACTGATGTCATCAGCTTCATAATCATTATTTCTTTTGGATGTATTATTAGTCGTTTGTACTCACATCTGACATGTTTAGAATAATAAAATTTTAATCTATACGCATTATTTTACATTTTGTCAAATACAATCAAGGCTTTTTTTTACATATGTAATATAAAAATATATAAATATAACTAAAATGATACACCATCCCGATTAATTATGGGAATGGAGTGTTTGAGTAATGTATAGGCGACACCACCACTAAATTTTGATACGAATAGCTAACAGTTTAAAAGAATAATTTTTTAATGGTGTAATCTTATTATAAACGGTGTCAAAATATTTTTCTCATATGATTCCAGTACATGAGTTATATATGAGTTTAGATGATGATAGTGCTCATGGGAAAGACTATACCAATGAATTTAAGATGTCCATGGGAAAGGCGGCACTAATTGTTATCATATTAGATTCATGTTTCTTGAATGCAGTGCTAAAACAATAGTAAACGTGGAGCAATGCTTTGAGAAGCTTACATCGAAGGGAATTTGTTTCTATATGTATAGAAAAAGTAGTTTTGTTCTTCAAATTTTCAGTAATATATACAACAATATTAGATGCTATTTGCGTGTGGGTCAGTTAAAAAACTTTAACCATGTAGTGGGGTTATATTATATATACATCAATCATTAGGAATTTTAGTTTCTTAACTTTTGAACAGGCACAATGATTCTTTATGAATTATAGTGATAATTATATAAATTTAATGATTAGTTACTACGTGAATTTATCTAATTCTTCTAAACAATAGGATAACGGTTGGTGTTGCATTTCTCATGAGCACCACCACTTAAACTCATTGATGCTGCATTTTTCATAGGCATCGTTATGAAAAAATACTTTGGTGCTGCTTATAAAAAATGTTGCACCATTGAAAAAATGTTTTATATTTTTCTTTTAAATTTATCAGTTGTTTGTGTTAGAATTTAAATGCACCACCCTCTACTATTCCATTCTTGTAATTAATCGGGGTGGTATACCATTTTAAATGTTTTTATATTTTTGTATATTATATAAGTAAAAAGGCCCACAATGAACGTTGGTTAACTTACTGCTTCCTAAAATTGCTTTCAACGTTTCGGAATTTAAAATTATGTCTGCGTTTCTTTGTTACGCCTATGTGACCAAACCACCAACAGATTGGCAAAAAACTGAATAAGGATTCTAGTCTTTTCAAAGTTGATTTGCAAAATCCAGGGATGGCAATATTATTATTTATCTCAACCTTCGAATCCGGTACAGACTAACTCTTAATTAATTTTTTCCTTTAATATTTAAACTAGTAAATATCATCCTTCAGCTGCATTGCTTCTTTGGGTGGAGAAAACTATAGTGGAAATAAAAATATTTTTGTTTTCTCTTCAAGAAAAATGCGCATCAATATATAAATCATTCAATCAACTAAGAAACACATACCTTGTTCATTCAAATTTTAAATTGGATATATCCATCAACCAATCAATATCATATTCATGCCAACTCAACCAATGAATTCAGCCATACGTTTAGCTAATTAATTTATTTATAGTAAGATTCGAGGGGCAGATGGCAAAAACAAAACCATGTTTTCTTTTATTATTTATAAGTTTTGCCACAATAATTTTAATTTTACTAAACCAATTGATTTAATAAGAATTTTTATCTAGATAAAAATTTTGATTCTATTTTTAAAAAATTATTAAATGAATTTATATAATAATAAAAATAAATTTTATATTAAACCACTTTATAGTTATTAGATAAAAATAATTTGTTTAAATTATTATGTTTCCATTAACTAAAAGATATATTACTTTGTTTCAAAAAAAAAAGGTAACTCCATATTTAATATATAAAATTTTATGAATAATGCATCTAATGTATTATAATTGTATTGATTATATATTATTTATGAAGTCAAATTATTGACTAATAAAAAAGGAATAATTTGAATAGTGAAGAATTTAATTTACATTTTCTCAATTTTTTATAGTTTGTACAAATAATTTAATAATGATTAAAATATATTTATATTAGTATTATATTTGAATGATTAAAATAATTTATATATGTTAATTATGTCAATTAGTTATTATTTTAAATAATGTTACTTTATGAAGTAATTGAATATAAATGTAATTATGTCAATTATATTAATTAATAATATTAATTAGTTTAATTAAGTTATTGAATATAATTATTAATTTTAATACTTATATTAATATAAATGTAATTGAAATATATTTGGTTGTATCCAAATTTTGTAATAAACGAAGGAAATTTCAAAGTGAAAAAGTAATTATAGAAAAAGCAAAAAGCTATAAATAGAGAGGAAAGCAAGTCAAATTGAGCAATAAATAGTGGTCCTTTTCCCTTCCTACGATGGCACTTGTCTGTCTTGTCGAAGAGTCCCAACAGGAAACTGGCCATCAACCAAACTAAGAAACAGGGTTTTTTACCCAATTGAGTTAAAAAAAAAATTTAAATACTAAAATAGGGTGTCAGATACATTATTTACAGAAATAGGTTGTTTTTTTTATCGAGCCTACCTGACAGGCGCGACTCATTTTTTTAATAATATAATTTTTTTAAATATTATTATTTTATTATATTTTAATAATTTTTAAATTTTTAAAATTCGGTCGGGTCAAAACCGGGTCGAGCCAGACCCAGAGGCGCGACCAGTCGCTCCTGCTGCAGAGGCGCGACTCCCCTGCAGCCCGCCACGTGTCCCTACCCCCCACCCCCCATGCCACCTGTAGAGACAGAGAGAAAAAAATAAAATTTTGTAATGGGGGACCATATAAGCACCGGTCCCCAATTTTTTGAATGCAGCAGCAAAGAGAGAAAAGAATAAGAAGAAGAAGAAAAAGAAGAAGAAGGAGAAGGAGGAGAAAGAAGAAAAATGTTAGTAATTTTTTTATAATTATTTTAAGATTAAAATGTTAGTAGTTTAGTGTTATGTGATAATTTTTAGTATTTGTAATTATTTTAAAATTAAAAAAATTTACATTTCTAAAAAAAGTAAAATATTAGTAATTTAAGAGTGTTATGTAATTATTGTGCTTGAATATAGTTTATTAATTGCTAATTTTTGTTTTTGTTTTTAATACTACTTGTCAAGTCTTGCTTTATTTGTTTTTTAATTTAAACTTTTTTTTGTTGAATTTTCAAGTCCATGATTTTTGTTTTACTTTTATCTAACATCCTATTTTGGTGTTTTAATTTTTTTTTAATCTAGTTGGGTAAAAAACCCCATTATTTTGCCATTGATGCTCGATTTTGATAGCTTGATGGCAGCCTCCCTTTTAAATAAATATATAAAAAAATCAATATTTTGCCAGTTATTGTCCATTTCTGGATTTACTTGGAATCAATATTTTTTGTATTTTATTTTAAAAAAACTTTACTAGCATTCACTTCATTGTTAACAAAAAGTGAGAAATATAGTGGCTAATACATTCTAAAAAATAAAATAAAAATTTATACCTATGTAAAATGTACAAACTTGAGAGTTAATCTTTTCAAATATTCTTAAATTATAATTTAATTTAATTTCAAACTTTTAAAATTAATTAAATTTACCTATGTAAAGTGTTAAAAAATAATTCTTTTAAAATTTATAAAAATTTAATCAAAACTTAAGGAAAAAATAAAATATTTTTAAGAGTAAAATAGACTGTTAATAAATTATGCTTATATTTTAACTTGTATAAAACACATAACAAGAGAATTAATATATATTAAAGAATTAAACACATTAATATAAATGATATGTTAAAATGCATTTGGCTTTATGATTGGAAGTAATGTAGTGCTTTGCGGTTGAATAGATGCATAATTGACTAGTTGAAAGTGAGTATATGAGAAATAAGTTACTTTGAATATGGAAAGATGTTGAATAAACGATCTAAAGAGAGTAAGAAATAGAATTAAATAATTCTGAAGAGAGTAAGAAATTTTAATGTAATTTTAATGTAATTTTGATATAATGTAAATTTATAATTTTTATTTATTTGATAATTTTAATTGCAGATTTGCAGCAAATGGGTTGGTTGATTGATAATGAAAATAAGGGTCACATATCGAGTAACATTAATGAGATCGTAATGAAAATTTTATTTGATAGTCACATTATTTGTTGAATGAAATTATATTGTATTAACCATTTCGTAAATATAATAATCTCAGGTCAAGTACCGCGTATTGAGGGGTCGTATTTATAATGTAGGGCTTCAGCCGGATGAACACGTAATACCGTTCTTAGAGTTAGCGGGGTTCGGATCAGCAGCATTGATCCGGACTTTTGATCTACGATATGACTTAATTTCTGCTTTAGTCGAGCGATGGCGTCCGGAGATGCACACATTTCATTTGCCGTGCGGGGAGTGCACCACAACTTTAGAGGACGTTGCAGTACAGCTAGGGCTCCCTATCGACGGGAATGTGGTCACGGGCGTAAGTTCGATCTCGAGGCCGGCTCGCCTTTGCTACGAGTTACTTGGACACTCCCCAAGTGAGGGGAAATTTGCCACATTGCGGTTTTCATGGCTAAAGGCCAATTTTGAGCATTTGCCCAATACTGTATTAATAAATTTATATTTTAAATTGTTTTTACATGTATTGCAATGATTTATTTATAAATCATTTTAAATATATAATAATACTCAATTATTATAAAACAGTTGTTGGAGTTTCAACACACTTTAACCGGGTAAAGTAAGAATTTCAAACAGAGAACCAGCAGCAACGTATTATACCCGGGTAAAATATGAAGGAAAAATGCTTGAAGTTCAAGCTTTTAGCTACTGTCAAGAATGGAGAACAGAACTTAGAATTTTTAGAAGGCAAAGGAAGAATGGAGCATAAGATTGAATGAAATCTGATAATTTTTATTAACATAAACAATGGCATATTGCCAATACCTAGAGGATGCTGTGGAAGTGGAATCCTTTGGCGCACGAGATCTTTAAACAAATTCCCAGCTATCCTTAGAAAAAAAACGTAAATCGCAGAGATGGGTAAAAGTGAAAAGAAATAATAAATTCGATTCTTTGTATTGAAATGTTCGAGAAAGTGAGAGCTTAGGGAGAATAGAAGAAGAAGAAGGAGAAAAGTTACTTGGATGAGAAGAAGAAGAAGGAAGATGAACGGTGCACTAAGTTTGGAAAATGTCTTACAGGAAAAAAATCTGTAAGACATTTTACATAAAAAGCAAGCAATTTTACCCGTGTTCCTGAAAATGTTTTCCATAGGTAAAATGTTTTCAGGTTACCAAACAACGTAAAACCAGGAAAACATTTTCCGGAAAATGTTTTCCTGGTTGCCAAACGGAGCCTTAATATTTTTTTTTTCTTTTCTCTCAGGTGGCATGGGAGGGTGCAGGGCCGGCGGGTGGGGCGCAGGGACACGTGGCGGGCTGCAGGGGAGTCGCGCCTCTGCAGCAGGAGCGACTGGTCACGCCTCTGCAGCAGGAGCGACTGGTCGCGCCTCCGGGTCTGGCTCGACCCGGTTTTGACCCGAATTTAAAATTTTTTAAAATATAATAAAATAATAATATTTAAAAAAAAATAAATTATATTATTAAAAAAATGGGTCGCGCCTGTCAGGTAGGCTCGACCTAAAAAAACAACCCATTTCCGTAAATAATGTATCTGACACCCTATTTTGGCATTTTAAATTTTTTTTAACCCAATTGGGTAAAAAACCCTAAGAAACAGCTTCGAGATGTTAGTGTCATTGCTAACATCACCAATTACTTGCAATTTGAAGTGTTTTTTTTTTAATTATTTTTTGGGAATTTAATTTATCTTCAAGTAGAATTACTATACATGATGGTAAAGATAGATTTTAAATTCGATTTAGTTGATGCGTTTATTATTATAGATTGGGAAGGGAATGCAAATAATGAAGATGTGAGGCTGAGAGGCAGTGAATACTACATTGGGTTCCCCGCCATTATCACACAGACACTGCCATTTTAAGTCGCTAATCTATTTTTACAAACATTAATTAGTTTTTGGTTTAGCACTAAATTACCAAGTAAGAGATGTTTCAAGATTTGAGTTGATAATATTTCAGAAAATAGTCAATATTTGTCATTCTTTAATTTTCCCGACTGACCACGAAACCATCAACCTATTCTCATTCAAAACAATCTTTCTAGACTAGTCATATTTGATTTTCTTTGACGCAGATGGCCACCACAGTTCGGCTTTCGGCTAACATGCTAATTTGCCAAATCCTAATCTCCATATTAATTTGGACCTCCAATTAGGCTGTTTGACCTTCTTTTCTTTGGTTGCTTATCACTTTTTTCTTTGACCCATCATCTTCATTGCATCATCAATGAGGCAAATTATCTTTCACATGGTTGGAAGCATCCTTTAGGGCAGAGGCGATTACTTCCTCTAATTTTTTTAAAATTTTAAATTAATAAAAATAAAAGTATACTTTGAGCCCTTAAAATTATAAAAATTTGATTTAATTATTTAAAAATTACAAAAATATAAACTATATAAAAAATTAAAATTTCATTCGTCTCCTAAAAAGTTGTTCTCCCGAATTTTATATATCCCCACCCTTTTCCACTCTATTTATTGGTAAGCACAACATTAAAAGTTTTGTTTTAGGTTGAGATGAAATAATTTTTTTTTAAATGTCATACCTTATAATTTTATATTAAAATGTTTGGTAAATATGAAATTTGGTGACTATATTTTCAGTGGAAATTGAAAATTATGATTAATATTTTATCATTGTTTTTATAAATTAAAGATAAATTTATCATTAAACTTTAACTCTATTTTGATTTTTTTATTTTAAAGTTAAAATTTTAATTGAATTTTGCCAAGTTTAATTTTAAATAATTTGAAGACAAAATTTATTAAATTATTTTTATATTTTACTTTAATATTTATCAATAATATTTTAATTAATATAATATTAAAATAAATAAAAATGGCTATTTTATAAAATAAACTTGTTTTTCTTATTATTTCAAGATTTCGATTCATTAAATACAACTTCTAAGTTAATTTATTAATTTTTAATATTTATAAGTTAAATCATTGTTAACTATTAAAATAAAATATCTGAATTTTTTTATTAAATCAAGTTTTCAATTTATCAAATTTAAGTAAAATTTAATTGAAAAATCAAAGTTAATTGTAAATTTCAAAAATGAAATAAAATCAAAGCTTAGAAATAGAATTAAATTGCATAAAATTTTGCTCATATTATTAAAATATAAATGACACATATCAATGAAAATAAAGTATAATGATAAATTTATATTTTAACCTTGAAATATTTTAATTGAATTATTTTTTTTAAAATTTTAAAATTTCATTTTATTTTATTAAAAATTTAAATTAGATTAAAATTTTTCGAAATAAATAGTTTAAATTTAAATTCTTAAAATATTTAAAGGGTATATTAATACCATTTAATACAGGATGCCAAGTCTCCTACGCTTTTAGTTACGTGCCGTTTATTAGAAAAATATCATCATTGTTTAATGGTATTGATGATTGTAATATTAAAACAATAAACATGTAATAAAAAATTATTTCTTATTAAATTTATGAAAAAGTAGGATGATTAACTGTTACAAAATTTAAAAATCATAACTAAATTACTCTTTATTAATCTATATAAAATTATTTTTTTCAACTAACAAAAATATTCTTGATTTTTCATCGTTTTATTAAATTGATATCTAAAAATATTTATAATATTTAATTAAGAATTATTAATTAAAAATGTTAACTTAAAATAGAAGTTGTGATAATTACACATTTAAAAATAATTATAATTAAATTTATAATTTTTATTTAAAATTTTTTTTATCAAAATAGTTTTTTGCTAACTTCTTAATACAATTACTACCTGTATAGAATTATAAGTATAAAATATAGAAAAACTTGTGATAGTTAAATTATAATTATAAATTAATTTACATTTATTAGTTAAAAATAGTTATACTTTAATTTTGACTCTATTATAATTTTTATTTTATCTTTTAAAAAATTTATGCTAATATTATATATGTAAAAATAGATTTATTAACTGAATAAAACTATAAGTATCTTGATTACCATTTATAAGTAACACTCAATAGTTAGGTATATGCAATAGAGGTGTGCATGGGCCGGGCCCATACAAAATTTTAGGCCAGTTTTCTCGGCCCAACCAAAATATGGGCTTAAAAATTTGTCCAAACTCAACCCGAAATAAAAATATTGAGCCCGGCCCGACCCGGCCCATATAAGTTTTTTTAGATTATTTCATTAAATAAAAATTTTAAAATATAATAAATCAAATACATTTAAAAATATTAAAACAAATATTAAAACAAGAAACAAATAAAAAGTGAGACTAAAACAATTCTTAAAACAATACACAAATTGAAAATATAATAAAAAGTGGTTATATTAAAATTGAAAATAAAATGTAAATATGATTAAAAATAAAAAATATATATATAGTATATAATTCGGGCCGAGTCCGGGCCAAAAAAATTTTACTCAATCCCGTCCCCTTTTCTAAACGGGCCTCTTTTTTGCCCAAATTCATATTTCGGGCCTATATTTTTACTTGAACCCTATCATTTTTCGGCCGGACCTTTGGGCCGGGCCGGGTAGCCCGGCCCATACACACCTCTAATATGTAACCACGTAGGGCATTTAAGAAAAATTATAGTAAGAAATGAATATTGTTAGCAATAAATGATAATAAGATAGAATTATAGAAAAAAAGAATAAAGCATTCAAGCAGTGCTAATGTTTCTTTGAAGAGTCAATATCGAATTATGTTCGAATAACAATGACATCAAAATGATATAAAATATTATTTTAATTGATGATAAGATAATATAATATCATGATATTATCTTTAAAAAATTTGTAAGTTGTTTATACCACGCAAAGCAAGTAATCTTAAATATATTTTTCGCTTTATCCATTATTTGTTTGATGCAAATAAAATATTTGTTTTGAAAAGAAATTCAAAATTCAATAGCTATCTTTTTGGCAATTTACAAGATAATTCCTCGAAAATGCGTCCACGTCAACACTATGTCAGGTGACATGTCAGCAAAATGAGGAACCGCTTTGTGATCCTTTTTTCACACTCCAATCCTTTCAATATTCTCTCAAATTTCTCTCAAATTCCTCTCAAAGCTCCTTTTCATTTTTGCAAAAAAGCTCTATTTAATTTTTTCTGAATAAATTTTTTAAATCAAAAATTATTCTATCGTGTTAGTAATGGCCGGAGAATTAATTCGTCTTGATAATAAACACATCTCTGTCGAACAAATGAAAATGGTAAGTGTTAAATTTAATTTTTCAATATTAATTAAGATTTTTTTATTTATGCAATTTTAATTAATTTTTATTTTATAATTTTTTTTATAAAAGTCTGTAAATCGGGTATTGCAATGCTATATCCGTAATATGTCTGGTCCTCCATCACCGTTGATATAGAATAACCTGCGGGAAGTGGGTTTTTGGCACGTGGCCGCGATAGGCTGGGGGTGCAAGTTGAACACAAAACTCATCACTGCATTGATAGAGAGGTAGAGACCCAAGACGCACACATTCTATCTTTCATGCGGAGAGTATACTATCACTGTGGAAGACGTGCATTTACAATTTGGATTACCGATGGATGGGTACGCAGTCATCAGGTCTGCTCAATCTACTGATTAGGGAGCCGTATGCTATGAGCTTTTGGGTGATATTCCGAATAATATTAACAGAGGTCGGATCGAGATGGGCTGGTTACGAGACACATTTTCGGAGTCGGATAATGATTCGACTGAACTAGAAAGAATATGATATAGTCAGGCATACATTCTTGAGATAATTAGAGGTTATCTGATTCGGACTTGTCATGAAATCTCATACATTTGAGATTGCTACTGAAACTCGTTGATTTTAGGACAGCTGGTAAATTTAGTTAGGGGTTTGTCGTGTTGGCAACATTGTACCAGGAGATGTGTAGGGCGACGCGACCGAATAAAGCCAAAATTAGAGGTTGCCTATCACTACTGCAATCATAGGCACGGTTCGCTTTCCATTTTTAAGTCATCGAATGGACCACCCACATACATTCCCACCCATAACGAGGTAAATTTTATATTAAATTTTACAATTATTACGTAGATTTAAAATATAATAGTATGATAAAAATTTATTTAATTAGGTGAAACTGTTCAGCAAGTTATGTTGGCTTTCCTACTTCTCTTGAAGATATACAGCTTCTATTAGACCAACGGTCGGAAGCACAAGTAAGTATTAAATAAAATAGATATACATAATAAAATAATCGATTCGTATGTAGTATTTAATATTTGGTATTATGTATATAACTAATATTTTTATCATATTCATATAGTTTCAATGCATACCATACGAGGATCTGGCAATTTGAGCAGTAATTCTGTATGAATACTTTCAAAATTTAAACAGTTGGCATATGAAGGTTCCATTGGTCAACTATGCCATCGTAGAGATGCACCAATCAAATAGAGTATTGCAGCAATTTGAATTCTCACAACCGACTCTCGTGGCACCTGAAGTGCTTGATGATAAACACGAAATTGACTTACAGTAGTTGCATACAGATTGGCTGAGATATTGGTTAGCATATATTAAAATGTGGGAAAATCAGTATGATTACATACTTACTCGGGAACCGATCATCGTTCTAAAGTTAGCGTGCGTGCCGAAATTCATGCCATGATTTATGATCCATGGCAAGCCATATTTACTGTCGGAAGATGAAAGGCGACGTCAAATTCGTGTCGAAAGGGAATAACGGGGCCTTTAAAATCTAAGAATAAGGGATAACGACGCGAGCTCATAAATAGCACCAACACAATCATCGGACCCATCAACAGTGCTTATACAATCACCAGGCCCATCAATAGCGCCCATACAGTCACCGGGCCCAACACTTCAACTGACAACACCCACATCACAGCCTTTTTAGATTATGCCAGGTGCGTATCCTTGCCCTTTTATGTAACCTAACCCTTATATGTTTCCTTTTTCCAATCCTATGGCAGGTTGGAATGCATGACTCGGTTCATCTCCATTTTCAATTACTTCGAGTGGACCACCGATCTATAAACCATCGTCGCATGAAGGATTGCAGAGCTGCCATTGGAGAGCTATTCTTTTTAACAATCTCCATCGCCTTATGGGATTCAAACACATTCACTGTGGGTGATGCAAACACCTCAGCATTCACTATTCTATCAATATGGGTTATCCTCCCAACACCCACAACCAGATCCCCTGCCGGAGGAACTAGAATCCTCACTAGAGCAACCACAACCCCAATCAGAAGTTGGAAGAATGAGGAATCTAGTGCGTAATCGTCGACAACCCCCATATGGCACTGAATCCTGCCGGCACCAACATTGATTTTTTTCAATATATTTGTTCAAACTTTTTTATATTGTTTCATTTAATAAAATAACAGTTGTTTTGAATAAAGTAATTGTAATTTACTTTTATATTTTTAATAAAATAGAAATTCTTTTAAATAAGTCAATATTTTGAATATTTTTATATTTTTAATAAAATATAAATAATGCAACATAGTTTTATTATAACAACTATTAGCTATTTCGATTTTGACATTATCGACTTGTATGGCCTGGGTTCCTACACCATCCGTACAACTTCTGCTGGTTGGCTATTTTTCAGATATCCATATTGTTACGTATTCTAGTCGAGCAAGGTCGACCTTTTAGTTTACGCTGCAATTCTTTATACGATAAAAACTTAAACGGAGCAAGCAATACAGACGACCACTTATGTTAATCTGGGACCGATGGGAATATGTGTCTCCACACGTTGTATATGTATTCTACTTTCTACACTTCGTCGACATAGCTCATTGGATCGAGACAGATATTCTGACAAGCTACAATTACATGAGCGCATGGATAACGAAGTGCGTCAAACCTATCACAGTTGCAAGTCCTATTTCTCAAGTGTACACGATATTAATTCGCCAGTAATACCTTAATGCGGTTTTCTCGATGAAATCATAGGTTGTCTCGATCGTGACACACTGTGTGCATTGTGTTCGCCTGCGCATTCACCTTGTTAATTTCTTGCAATACCTTATTGCACCATAAATGGCCTCCCTGCATTTGGCCTTCATAACTCGCTGGTCGCTTTGGAAATAGTGCAGCTAAACGAAAACATGTCTCTTGCACAACTGATGTTATCGGCAAATGACGCATTTCTTTTAGAACATAATTTATTCATTCAGCCATATTTTAGGTCATATGACCATATCGTAGACCGCCGTCGTATGCTTCTATCCACTGTTCGAAAGGTATATTACGGAGGTAGTTCGCGCATTCTACGTTAACTGAACGCAAAACTGCCAACATCTAATGAAAACTGTCCTTACTTATTTCATACCCTGCCAATATAAGTTCATAGTAAAAATTATAAACCACTTTTCCATTTAGAATAAATTCAATATTACAAACGAAATTATATTAATAGAGATTAAATACCTATGTTGGTCACTTGTAGTTTTTCAGTTGTAGATCGAAATTGCTTGTAGTAGTTGGACGCAAAGTGCCTTAAGCAATACCGATGGTGTGTGCGATGTCATAGACTTCCCTGTCGCTCAATTGCGACTAGTATTCCAGTGCCCCGATCTGATATAACACAGATAGCAGGTTGAGGGCAGACATGCCTCCTTAACCTAGAAAGAAAGAAATCCAATCATCAGCTGACTCCCCTGGTGTTATTGTAAATGCAATTGGAAGGATTCTCTTACTATCATCCCGTGCCACAGCTAGCAATAGCCGATATGTATATCTACCAAACATAAAGGTAGCCAATGGCTTGAAGTATAGAAATGTATCTCGGCATTGCTTAAAGCTCTAGAATAGACAGTTTAATATTTTGCATCCATAGAGTAATTGGTCGTTGTAGTATGGAGGTGTCGTTTCAAGGTCTGTTATGCAACCTGCGACGTATCTCTTTAACACTTGAAACCACTGCCACATTTCCTTATATGAAGCGTCCAACCCACTATGCATCTTTTCTAATGCCTTCTGCTTAGCAATCCAACCATTGCAGTAAAAGGGCGTATACCTCATTTGGCTACCAATATTGGCAATTAAGCCCGGCACTGAAGTCCTGAGAACTGCCTTCACCGTCAGTAGTATTAAGCTAGCTAACATATATGAATCCGTCTTAGGATGATCTTGTGAAACACCTGTCAATGAAGTACATTAAATAATGCAATATTACATAATAACAGTATTATTCAAACACCCTAAATATTGTACCTCCAACACATGCATGTGGACCTATGTACTTTTTTATCTGTAACGACTCGAATTTTACCATTACCGAAAAAGTGTATTTTCGGGTCTCCGTTTCTGAAAAATGAATTCGTAAATATTTATTAAAAATATTTACGAAGTAAAATGAGTGGTTAATTAGAGTTTAATTAAGTGAATTTAATTTAATTAAGAGTAATTAAGAAAAAGGACTAAATTGAATTAGGGGTAAAAGTTAAATTATAGATTAAAAGAAAATAAAAATGACTAAAAAGGAAATTATACGAAAAGTATAAATTGAGGCGGTTTACCGTGAAGAAAATCTAAGATTTTTTTTATGTTTAGTATATTATTATATTATTATATAATAAAGATATTTTATGTTTTAATTATATTATATTATATTATATAAACTAAAGAAACAAAAGAAAGGAAATAGAAACAGAATGAAACAAAACAGAGAGTAGGGGAGAAAAAGAAAGAAAGAAAGGGAGAAAAGAGAAAATTTAAGGTTTGAAGCTTTAAGCTTTAATAGGTAAGTCAATCAAATCCTTTTTACTTAATTTTGATGTTTTAGAAGTTTTAGAACAAAGTTTTGATGAAATTAAGTTGATATTTTGAAAGTTATTAGATTACTAGATATTGTCCATGTTAAATAAAATGATGAATTAAGGGCTAGATTGATAGAAATTCAAGTTAGAAATGATATAAGGATTGAATTGTAAAGTGATTCATAAGTTTTATGCTTTAAGGACTAAATTGAAAGAATTTCGAAATTATGGTTTTATGATGAAAAATAGATAATCATGTCTAAGTTTGGTTAAAAATTTAGTAGAAATAAAGTATGAATTAAGATAGAAAAGTAAGTGAATTTAGTTAGGATTAAATTGAAATTAAAGTAAATCAACATTTTGTACTAAGACTATTTTGGACAGCAGCAGTAGTCTAAGTTTGAAAAATCGCCAAAAATTGTAGAAATTGAATTAGAGGATGAATAAAATATGGAATTAAAGCTTATTGAGTCTAGTTTCTTATAGAAGAAACGGTATAAGAAATTGAATTGTAAATTATGAGATATAATGAATTTTGTAAGACAAGGTCAGAATGAATTTGGGTTTCCCTGTTCTGATTTTGGAAAATCACCAAAAATTGAAGAAAAATAATTAGAGGTTAAAGTTATATGTTTAGAATTCCTAATTAGTCTATTTTCAAGAGAAATCAATGGGAATATTATCCGAATTCTGCACTGTGAGATAATTAATTTTTAGTGAAGAAGGGACGAAACTGTCAGACAGCAGAATAGGGGTGAATTTAAAGAATAAACTGTACTTAATGGCTAAACCAAAAATTCTGGAAATTTTATTGTGAGAAGATTTGTGAGTTTAGTTTCAGGAAAAATTAGCGGATCTTAATTTAGAATTTTGTAACTCAAGATATGAATTAGTAATGTATTAATGATTATGAATTGTATTAATTTCATAGTCAATGTGGTACCGGAAATCTCGGCTAAGAAAGGACAAGACAAAGTCAACGGGAGTTAGCTCGAAAATGACTGTTTGTATTTCTATAATCCGAACTTAGTCATTATTTATTATATTTATATACATATGGAAAATGTTAGTGATTGAATTATGATGTTTTACAATTGAAATAGATTGATTTTAGTATGCGATGAATTTATTGAATTTATATTGATTGAAATTATTTTGATTGAAATTATATTGATTGAATTATATAATATATATGACTTGTGTAGAAATTTGAATATTGAATGAATGTTATATTAAAAAATATATTGATTGGAAATATGAGGAAATTGATATGAATATATGAGATTGTGATATTTGAATATTTGGTATTGAAAAGTGAATTGAATTGTATTGAATTATGAATTAATGTGCATAATTGAAATATATTTGTTGAATTGAATGAAATTGTTTGAATTGTGAAAATGGGTAAATATGTGTAATTATCGGATTGAGATATTGATGAAAGAATTATTAAATTGAGAAAGTGAATGAAATACCCAATTAACTAGTCGGGCTGAGTCGGATATAGTTGGCATGCCATAGGATATGGAAGTGTACGGGATTTGCCAGCTTTATCGATCAGGCACCTCGTGTGTGATCGTATTTCAAGCACCTCGTGTGTCGTATCAGGCACCTCGTGTGTAGTATCAGGCACCTCGTGTGTCGTTTTAGGCACTTTATGTGTCGTATAGTGATCAGGTACTATGTACCGTTTTAGGCACAATGTGCCGTACTGGTGTGTTTGGGTTGGAATCTGTGAATCCGTCAAAGTCCGGATTTGTTAATAGGGGTAAATAAGTGAAAGATAAATCGAATAAATTTGATTGATCAAGCTATTGAAATGAAACGAGAAATTGAATTGAGAATTGAAAATTTAGATATGAAATTGAAAATATGAACCAAAGGTTCATGAAATGATTGGAGTTCGAATTGATGATATATGATGCCACTTGATGAATTGAAATGTGATTTGAGATATATGAATCGTATGTATATACTGAAAGCTACCAGGGATAGTAAGTTGATATGATATAAATGAAATTGACAGTTATTGAAATGAATTAAAATGGAATATGATTGATAAGTGTATAGTTGAATATAGTTTAATGATATTGAATTGTGAGTAAATTAAGGAAAGCTATACCGAGTAGTAAGTGAAAGAATAGAGTAAATAATAATGGACTTAGTTAAGAATTGAACAATTACGTTATTGTGTTTATTATATGATTTGTATAAAATTTATATGGTAAGTAGTTGAAATTTATCTATGAATAAATAATTGCATAATTGTAATTGTTATTATGATCTTAAGTATTTGTTATATTATTAAATGTTCGGATTATAGAAATGTCACTGAGTATACCATACTCAGCGTACGGTTTGTTTCCGTGCGCAGGTTAAGTAAAGATAGTACGTTGAATCAGTATCTCAGGACGATCCCGAATTCATTAAGGTAAAGTATGTTGAGTATTGATAATGGCATGTACCCAGGATGTTTAATGAGAGTCATTTAGGTTGTAAAAGTATTGATGAAATAAGTGAATTATGGTTGGTAACGGTATATAGTATGAATTTTGAAATTTACTAAAAATTCGTAGTGATTCTAAATTAGTTCCGAATTGAATTTACTGTTCATATTGGATCGCAAGGGCCCATTAAAGGGACCACATCTTAAAACTAGGATGTGTGTGAATATTTATTTTAATTAATGATCGAAATTGGACTGTACTAACTGGTAATGTCTTGTAACTCTGTTCCGGTGATGGTATAGGGTTAGGGGACGTTACATTATCTCTCACAACTCTATCTTTTTCCTAAATGAGGCATAGATTTTCAATGAACATGTACTGTCTTACACTAGACACTTCGCATCAAACTTATCGGATTTAAATTAAAAACATGGTAGTTAACCTCGTTCATAATGCTATGTTGTTTCAATGCACCAAGAAAACTATCCTTATTAGAAAACTCATTACCAACTTTCAATTCACCCGAATCAAATAACGAACTTGTATGATCAGGCTTTCTGTGTTGTAGATCTAGAAACTCCAACACATCATCTGCAGATAGATCATAATTATGCATGCGGGCTGGAGGCGAGTATGCCCTGAATCGTGGATCTTCTTCTTCATCTGAACCCCGTTCAACATGTTCAGGTTCTGTTCAAATAGGCTCCGATTCAAAAAATAATATAGTTTCTGCACCATCGGAGCTGGGCTTTCGAGGTGGATCCACATCAGACTCATTATCTAACCCACTATCATCTGCAACGTACGAGGTCCCCTCACCGGTGAACGTCGTAAGGAGTACATCATCCCTTCTTCTGGGTGTTTCATAACGTCCCCAATTAGATATAGATTGCCAACTACTAGAAGTTGATGTAACACCCCCTTTACCCGAGACCATCGCCAGAGTCGAGCACGAGGCATTACTAAACTTATTTGAGCACTTAAACAAATTCAAACAATTTATATCACACTTTCAAGGCAAGCTGTCCAGCTGCATTACAGACGCAGAAAAAATCATATATTGAGTTAAAAAACTCGAAATCCAAATCCATAAATTTTCTCCGAATCTAGGCTCATATATCTACTTACTAATTTTTTTCTAGAATTTTTGGTTGGGCCAATTAGTACAGTTTATTAGTTGAAGTCTCCCCTGTTTCAGGGATCGACTACTCTGACCCCTGTGCACTACGAACCAAATTTCTCCATGTATAGAATTCAAATAACCAAGACGATTGTTTCTCTTAAAAATAGACTCAATAAGGAATCCATATCTATATAGTATGACTCCTAAATATTTTTTTACAATTTTTAATGATTTTTACAAATCAGAACAGGGGAGTTAAAAATCACTCTGACCTTGTCTCACAAAAATTCAAATATCTCCTGATATGAAAGCCTTTTTCTTACACCGTTTCTTCTATGTGAAACTATATTAAATAAGATTTAATTTCATATTTTATTCAACCTCTAATGAGATTTTCATAATTTATGGTGAATTTTCAAAGTCAAACTACTACTACTAACCAAAAATTGTTTTAGTACAAAATGTTAACATCTTTACTTCATTTCATTTAAACTCTATACATGCCATATAAATCTTCAAACATAAAACAAAAGCTACCGGAATTGATCTGGATAGTGTGCTTTGTTGTGTTGATCCGATCTACCCACTTCACTTCAAGTCAATCTACATAAAAATATTAAACACGCACAAGTAAGCTTATTGAAGCTTAGTAAGTTCATAGGTTTAAAAGTAATGCTTACCAAACATAATATTTCCAAACAATACCAAAACATTTACTAAAGTTTCCTGCGATTCACAACCATTGTTATAATAATTCACATAGTTGAGCTCAACAGTAATAACTACTCAATCTCTTTCATTTGGATCACTTCTCTTTTATTTCTTATAATCAAATTAGGAAACGACTTACGAAATTGAGTACGTCATTGCTCAATGCCACGATTCACCACTCAGTATGGTTTTCCTCATTGAAATACCATACCTACATTTTTCAACTCGGTATGGGAAATGCCATACCTACATTTCTTAATTCAGTATGGATTTGATAATACCATACTTACATTTCACAGCTCAGTATGGATAATACCATACCTACATTTCACAACTCAGTATGGATCATACCATACCTACATTTCACACTTTGCCATGGAACAACCATAGTCTTATCCGTCAATTCATCACACGTCACGATACGAACGTACTCAATCATGCGTTTTTCCTAATTTGCATTTCCACATTTATTCTTTCATTAACAAAATCTACACAGTCCCACAACAAATTCGTATATAATAACACATTATATACTTCAATCATTCACAAATAAACATTAAATTCAACCATATGAACTTACCCGGCTAATTTGTAGAAGATATTGAAATTTAGGGACTATTCCGCAACTTTTTCTTTTCCTCGTTCTTCTTTGGATTTTTGATCTATAATATAAAATATTTCTACTCATTAGCATTTATTTGATTTCTATTTCACTTCACAATTTATGCTGTTCAAATTTCGAAATTGCACTTTTACCCCAAAATTTACAGTTTTCACAATTTAGTTCCTGCTCAATTCACCCATCAATTGAACTAAATTTTCTCAATTAACACTTTATTTTATCATTATAAACTATTTCAAAACCTTTTATATTCTGAATTTTAACAGAAACCTTCAATTCACAACTTTTTCACAATTAGGTCCTAAATATCATTTCCTATCAAAATCACTTAATAAAACCACCTTAATATGAAATTAAAACTTAAATTTCATAATAATTCATCATAAACTTCCCTTATCCATCCAGGGTAACTTCCAATTTCACCCATAAAATCAAAAACTAATGAATTCTATAAGTGGACCTAATTGTAAAAGTCATAAAAACATAAAAATTATCAAGAAAAAACAAGAATTAAACTCACATGATGTAAAATTATGAAAAACAAGCTTTCTCCAGGCCTTCTATGGCATTTTGGCTGAGAAAATATGAAGAAATGTCTAGATTTTTCAATTACATCATTATTTAACTATTAACTTTTATACTATTTCCAATTTTGCCCCTTGTTCACATTGTTTTCTTGCTTATTTCATACCCAAACCATCCAGCCATTAACCTTTGGGTCTAATTGCAATTTAAATCCATATTTTTAAATACTTAAGCTATTTACTCACAATTTAACAAATTTTGCGCTATTTTCAATTTAGTCCTTTTTAATTAATTAGCCATCCAAACGTTAAAATTTTCTAACAAAACTTTAATACTAACTCAATGACACTCCATAAATATTTATAAAAATATTTATAGCTCGATTTTCAATTTTGAGGTCTCGATACCTCGTTTTTGACCCGTTTGACCTAATAAATTCTTTTAATTCACTAATTTCACCATTTCAAAAATTCTTCTAAATCCTTACTTGACTCATAAATATTAAATTACTATCTTGTTCAATCTTATTTGTCAGATTTAGTGATCTCCAATCACCATTTCCGACACCACTGAAAATTAGGTCGTTACAACTCTCCCCCCTTTAAAAATTTCGTCCTCAAAATTTGTTACCTGAAAATAGACTTGGATACTGTGATCTCATTGACTCCTCTGTTTCCCAGGTTGCCTCCTCCATACCATGCCGATGCCATAATACTTTAACCAATGGACTCTTTTGTTCCGCAATTCTTTAACTTCACGAGCCAAAATCTTCACTGGTTCTTCTGAATAAGTCATATCTGGTTGAAGCTCAATTTCAGTATGGGGAATTACGTGTGAAGGATCTGACCTATACCGCCTTAGCATAGACACATGAAACACATTGTGAATCTTCTCAAGTTCCGGAGGTAAAGCCAAACGATAAGCCACAGGACCAATCCTTTCCACAATTTCATATGGCCCTATGAATCTCGGACTTAATTTTCCCTTTTTACCAAACCGTAACACCTTTTTCCACGGTGAAACTTTTAAAAATACTCGATCACCCACAACATATTCTATGTCTCTTCGTTTTAAATCTGTATATGACTTCTGACGGTCTGAAGCAACTTTTAGACTATCTCGAATAATCCGGACTCTCTTTTCGATTTCTCGAATCAAATCAACCCCAACTATTTTTTATTCACTCAATTCAGACCAACACAATGGAGTCTTGCATTTTCTACCATAAAAAGCCTCAAATGGTGCCATTTTTATACTAGATTGATAGTTATTGTTGTAAACAAACTCAGCTAACGGTAAATACCTTTCCCAACTGTCACCAAACTCGAGTATACTACATCTTAACATATCTTCTAAAATTTGAATCACTCGCTCTGACTGTCCATCTGTTTGAGGATGAAATGCTGTACTAAAATTCAATCTGCTGCCTAAAGTTTCTTGCAACTTATTCCAAAATCTTGAAGTAAACCTTGGATCCTGGTCTGAAATTATAGATACTTGAACTCCATGTAGTCTCACAATCTCTGACACATACAATTCTGCTAACTTCTTAAGTGAAAAATCTGTTCTGACTGGAATAAAGTGTGCTGACTTTGTCAATCTATCAACAATCACCCATATCGAATCTTTCTTTCTTGGAGTCACAGGCAATCTTGACACAAAATCCATTGAAATATGCTCCCACTTCCATTCAGGAATCATAATGGGTTGTAATAAACCCGTTGGCACTTGATGCTCTGCTTTAACTTGCTGGCAAATCAAACATTTTGCAATAAATTCTGAAATTTCTCTTTTCATACCAGTCTACCAATATGTCTTTTTCAGATCACCATACATCTTTGTACTACCCGGATGAATAGAATACATACTATTATGTGCTTCAGAAAGAATATCATTATTTAAATAAGAATTATTTGGAACACAAATCATACTATGATAGCGCAATATACCTTCATCATCAATACTGAACTCTGAATCTAAATTATCCCGAACCATTTGCCGTTTCAGCACCAATTTTGGATCTTCATTCTGCAGCTTCTGAATTTGTTGAAGAAACATTGGTTTTACCTTCAATTCTACTAATACAACACCTTCTTCATTAAGAGCCAAATGAGCATTCATTGCCCGAAGTGCAAACAAGGATGACTTTCGACTCAGTGCATCAGCAACTACGTTAGCTTTCCCTGGATGATAGTCAATAACCAAATCATAGTGTTTCAGCAACTCTAACCACCGTCTCTGTCTTAAGTTCAGTTCCTTCTTAGTCATTAAGTATTTCAAACTTTTGTGATCCGTATACATATAACACTTCTCACCATATAAATAGTGTCTCCAAATTTTTAAAGCAAAAACAATTGCAGCTAACTCAAGATCATGTGTAGGGTAATTCTTTTCATGTGGTTTTAATTGCCGTGAAGCATAAGCCACCACCTTTCTCGACTGCATTAACACACAACCGAAACCACTTAAAGATGCAACTGTACACAACATACGGTATACCTGATTCTGGTTGAGTCAAGACTGGAGCTTCTGTTAACATTTTCTTTAACTGATCAACATTCATCAGACCACATAAACTCAGCATTCTTCTATAATAAACGAGTCATTGGTAAAGCAATCATGGAAAAATTCTTTACAAAACAGCAATAGTATCCTGCTAATCCTAGAAAACTTCGCACTTCAGTTACATTTTTCGGTGTTTTCCAATTCACCACTGCCGAAACTTTACTTGGATCCATACGAATTCTTTCAGCTGATATAATATGACCCAGAAATCCAACCTCATGAAGCCAAAACTCACATTTACTAAATTTCGCATATAACTGTTTTTCTCTCAAAGTCTGTAGTACAATTCTCAAGTGCTGTGCATGTTCAGATTCTGTCTTTGAATAGACCAATATGTCATCAATAAATACCACCACAAATCTATCCAAATAAGATTGAAAAATTCGATTCATTAAATCCATAAATGCAGCAGGGGCATTCGTTAAACCAAAAGGCATTACGAAAAATTCGTAGTGACCATACCGAGTTCGAAAAGTAGTCTTTGGCACATCACACTCTTTAACCTTCAGCTGATAATACCCAGATCTAAGGTCTATTTTTGAGAACACTGCAACACCTTTCAGTTGATCAAACAAATCATCGATACGAGGTAATGGATATTTATTTTTAATTGTTACCTTGTTCAACTGCCTGTAATCAATACACAATCGCAACAAACCATATTTCTTTTTCATAAATAAGACAGGTGCACCCCAAGGTGATATACTCGGTCTGATGAACCCTTTATCCAATAACTCTTGCAACTGTGTCTTCAACTCTTTTAACTTAGCTGGTGCCATTCTATACGGTGTTATTGATATCGGAGCTGTACCCGAAATTACATCAATTGTGAATTCAACCTCACGATCTGGGGGTAAACCAGGTAATTCCTCAAGAAACACATCAGTAAACTCATTAACAACTGACAATTGTTCCATCTTCAATTCAGAACCCCGAGTATCAAGAATATAAGCTAAAAATGCTTCATTACCTTTTCGAATCAATTTCCGAGCTGCAAAGGCTGAAATAATTCTGACATCATTCTTATTATCCCCAAACTCAGCTGAAACTATTTCCCCTGCCTGACATTTTAAATCAATCTGTCTTTCTCTACAATTCACTATGACATCGTGTTTAATCGACCAATCCATTCCAAGAATAACATCAAATTCTCGGAAAGGTAACAACATTAAATCAGCAGAGAATTTACAGCCTTGTATTTTCAGTGGACAATTCCGACATATTAAATTAACCCACACACTTTGCCCTAGTGGATTAGTGACTTACAATTCAAGGTCAGTGGACTCAACAGTCATTTTTTTTTCTGACACTAATGCAGTGCAAATATATGAATGTGTAGAACCAGGATCAATTAAAGCATACACAAAATCATCAAAAAGATAGAAATTACCAGCTATCACATCTGGAGTAGAAGCTTCTTCTCTTGTCCGGATAGCATATGTATGTGCAGGTGCTTTTGTATCTGATCGAGCTGCAGTATCTCTCGTTCCCGAATGAACAGTCCCAGCAGCACTACTTTGACCTGAACGTTTACCTTTCTGAGGAGTACTTGCTTAGTTCTCCCCTTGTTCTTTGTCTTCTTTTAATAATTGAGGACAATCTCGAATAAAATGATCAGTTCCACCACATTTATAGCAACCTCCGGAATATTTTGCACACTACTAACACTCACCAATATGAAATCTACCACAATTTTTACATCTAAGTCTCGGAATATTTTGCACACTACTAACACTAGCTGCTGGTTTCTTAGTTACTCCGACATATTGTTGAGTCGTTTTACTTTTATTCGATCGTTCCGGAATTGTAACAGGTCAACTAGAATCATCTCTGAACTTTTGGCCGAAAAAGTCGAAGTTGGTTTAAAGAAACTTCTTTTGTATACCTCTTTACCTCTTCTTTCTCTTTGCATCTTTTTGTTATACACTTCTTCCATCTTTTGAGCTCGATCAGACAGAACCACAAATTCTCGAATCTCTGTACCTCCAATCATCATTCTGATTTCATCATTAAGCCCTTCTTCAAATCTAATGCACATTTCTTCTTCTATCGGTACAACATCCCGAGCATATCTACTGAGATACACAAATTCTCTTTCATATTCGGCCACTATTTTATTCCCTTATTGAAGATCAAGAAATTATCTCTCCTTCTTATCTAAATATCTCTTTCCCACATACTTCTTCTTAAATTCGTTTTGGAAGAATTCCCAGGTAAGTTTATCTGCAGGTACCACTGCCTCAATGGTTTCCCACTAATTATACGCTTCTTCTTTCAATAGCGAAACTACACATCTCAAATAGTCCTCTGGAAAACACATCATCTATTTAAAAACTCTCTCTAAACTCTTTAACCAATACTCTGCTTTAACCGGATCATCGTCCGATCTCCCTCGAAATTCTTCAGCTCCAAACTTTCTGAGTTTTTCAATTGGTGTTCTTTTGCTAGATTCATCTGTTAAAGGACGAGCAACCGGGGTTGTAACTGGTGGTACAGTAGGGGGAGGAGGAGGTTGTTATGCCTGACTTCTTCCTTGTATTGTTTCATGATACCACTGATTCATTAATCCGTAAATCATATTTTTAAGTTCTTCCTCTCTCATCAAAGAAATCGGGACATTACCACTTGTTCCTTACTCAGAAGTCTGTATTCTACTATGAACTTCCTCTTCCTGACTGGCACCATGTAACACTCCTTACCCGAGACTGTTGCCAGAATCGAGCACGAGGCATTACTAAACTTAATCTATCACTTAAATAGTTTTAAATTGTTTATTTAAGCTTTTCAGAATGTGCTGCCATTCTGCGTCGTAGTCGCCTAAAAATTCATATCTTGAGTTCCAAAACTCAAAATTAAGATCCGTAAATTTTTCTTGAAATTAGACTCATATATCTATCCACTAAATTTTTTCATAGATTTTTGACTTGGCCAATTAGTACAGTTTATTAGTTAAAGTTTCCCTTGTTTCAAAACTCGACTGCACTAACCTCTTCTTGCTACAAACCATGTTTCTTCCTGTACAAAATTCATATCACTAAGCCGTTTGTTATCTTAAAACTAGACTCAACAAGGATTATAACCATATAAAGTAAACCTTCTAATTAGTTTTTTACAATTTATGGTGAATTTCCAAAGTTGAAACAGGGGATCCAGAAATCGCTCTGACCCTGTTTCACTAAAACTCAGATATATCATATAATATAATACCTTTACCTATTTTTCTTATTCCATAAGAAAATAGACATAATAAGCTTTAATTTAATATATTATTCATCTTCAAACTATGTTTCTAAAATTTTTAGTGATTTTTCAAAGTTACGTCATTTCTGTTACTTGAATCTGTTTTTAGGTTACTTTCACATTTTTCATAATTTTCATGTGATAATCACCATTCAATCATACATATTAATAAACATGCATATCATCGGCCATTTTTATTAGCTAATCACTAGCAAGTATTTACACATCATTCATTGTTCATATTATACCAAAAGTAGCTAAGTTTCTATACATGCCATACACAAAACAAAATGTCTAATTATACCGAGTTATTTCTTTGATAGTGTGATCGGCCTCCGACGTTTCCTTCGATCCCCGAGTGGCTAGATAAGTACTATAAGAAGAAGAAAATAAAGAGATTAAGCACTAGGCTTAGTAAGCTTACAAGCAAATAAATCGCAACATTCAACATAATGGATAATTATGCATAATATCATCTAACATCATAAATTTCTTTACTTCTCAATTTCTATCTTCTTCTTTATTCCTTTACCTTCTTTCTTACCTGACCTTTCCTTTTTCATAAATATAATCTACTTTTCCTTTGCTGTTAATTCACTGTAATTTAACTCGTATTCTGACCCGTTGAACCACTCGGACTACTAAGGATACTAAGGTCATTCCTGTCTATCAATACCCTGCCAATGCCATGTCTTTGACATGGACTTACATGAATTATTCCTGTCTCCAATGCCATATATAATATGGACTTACATGGCTCGATCCTGTCTCCAAAGCCATATTTCTAATATGGACTTACATGGCTCATTTTTGTTCTGTCCTGTCAACCCTAATATCCTAACATTCCTAGGGTTCAACCGGGGCTTTCTAACACTTTTCCTCTATCACTTCACCTTAAATTCGACTTTAAATATTTTCATAACATAAATATATAAATGCTGGAAATTGACAATAATAATGTAAAATAAAATAATATTGCATTTATTTACTGTAAACTTACCTCGATACAAAATGTGACTAAAGTTTACAATTTAGTCCTTTACTTTTTCTTTTCCCCGATCTACTCCCGAATTTCGCTCTTCTTGATCTATAATAGCAAATTTAGCTTATTTAATATCAACATTTATCAAAACAACCCTTTACTCAAACTTTGGCAAAATCACATTTTTTCCCTTAAACTTTCACATATTTGCACTTTTGCCCCAAGGCTCGTAAATTAAACTTCATCCTATTTTCTTATGTTTTATGACATACTGATCATTTTTCCCTTCTATGACAACATCAAATTCACACACTAACATGTATTTATGACTATTAGGTATTTTTACCGATTAAGCCTTTTTACTCGTTTTCACTTAAAACCAAGTAGCACAAGTTGTCTAACATAATTTAAAGCCTCATATTCCATCATAAAACATCAAAATACACAAATTTCATATTTTTCCAAATTTGATTCCTAACTTAAATTATTGCTAGCATAAGCTTTATCGAGCTACCGGACTTAAAAAACGCAAAGATCATTAAAAACGGGGCTTGGAATCACTTACTATAAAGCTTGAAAGTTGAAGAAACCCCAGCTATGGAGAGAGGTAAGGTTCGGCTGGTAACTTGAAGAAGATGATACAATTTTATCATCTTTTTACCTTTTTATTAATGTTAATAACCAAATGACCAAAATACCCCTCCTTACTAAACTTTCAAAAATTCCTTCCATGTCCTAATTTTGTCCATGAACTTAAAATTGGTCAAATTACCATTTAAGATCTCCTAATTAATATTCCAAAATAATTTCATACTAAAAACTTCTAGAATGCAAGTTTTGCAAATTATTCGATTTAGTCCCTAACCTCAACTTAAGCACTTTATGCATAGAATTTTATCACGAAATTTTCGCACAATCATGTAATCATATCATGAACCTCAAAAAAATAATAATATAAATTTTTTTCTACCTCAGATTTGTGGTTTCGCAACCACTGTTCCGTTTAAGCCCTATTTCGGAATGTTACATTTCTCCCCCCCTTTAGGGATTTTCGTCCCGAAAATCATACCTGTGAAGAGATATGGGTACTGTTTTCGCATAGCCTTTTCGGGTTCCCATGTAGCCTCGTCTACCCCATGTCTATTCCATAGTACTTTCACAAGTACAATACTTTTGTTCCTTAATTGATTTACCTCTCGAGCTAGAATCTTTACCGGTTCTTCACCGTAAGTCATGTCTGGCTGAATCTCAACCTCTGTCTGAGAAATCACATGTGACGGATCTGAACGATAACGACGTAGCATAGACACATGAAATACATTATGAATCTTCTCTAACTCAATCGGCAAAGCTAACCGATATGCTAATGGTCCGACTCTCTCAATCACTACAAACGGTCCAATAAAACGTGGACTTAGTTTGCCTTTCTTGCCAAATCTGAGAACTTTCTTCCACGGGGATACTTTCAAAAAAACTTTGTCACCAATTTGATATTCGATCTCTTTTCTTTTTAAATCTGCATACGACTTCTGCCTGTCTGAAGCTGCTTTTAAACAATTTCTGATAACTTTCACTTTTTCTTCTGTTTCTTTAACTAGATCAACCCCGTAAATCTGGCTTTCTTTAAGCTCTGTCCAATATAAAGGTGTGCGGCATTTACGTCCATACAAAGCTTTATAAGGTGCCATCTTCAAACTTGACTGATAACTATTATTGTAGGCAAACTCTACCAATGGTAAGTATTTTTCCCAACTACCTTGAAATTCTAATACACAACATCTAAGCATATCTTCAAGTACCTGAATAACTCTCTCTGACTGACCATCGGTCTGAGGGTGAAAAGCCGTACTAAAACTCAACTTCGTACCTAAAGCCTCTTGTAACTTCTTCCAGAACCGTGAAGTAAATCTTGGATCTCTGTCTGAAATGATCGATAATGGCACTCCATGTAGTCTAACTATCTCTGAAATGTATAACTCGGCCAACTTGTCAAGTGAATAATCCATACGGATTGGGATAAAATGAGCCGACTTAGTTAGCTTATCAATCACAACCCATATTGCATCTTTCTTTTTCAGTGTTAACGGCAATCCTGTCACAAAATCCATAGTAACTCTGTCCCGTTTCCATTCCGGAACTAGCACAGGTTGCAATAATCCTGAGGGTACCTGATGTTCGGCCTTTACCTGTTAACAAATCAAGCATCTAGAAACAAACTCTGAAATATCTCTTTTCATTCCTACCCACCAATACAATTTCTTCAAATCATTATACATTTTGTACTGCCTGGATGAATAGATAAAGAACTGCTATGTGCTTCCTGTAAAATCTTTCGAATAAGCTCATCATTCTTTGGTACACAAATTCTGTCTCTAAACATCAAACAACCATCAGAACCAATCCAGAAATCTGATTCTATGCCTGACTCACATTGAACTCTTTTAGCTTGTAACTCATTATCATCTTTCTGAGCTTCACAAATCTCTTCAAGAAATATCGGTTTAGCTCTAAATTCAGCTAAAATAGATGACATGGCTAAATTGGTATTCAAAGCTCGCAATGTACATAAAAGTTTCCTGCTTAAAGCGTCAGCAACTACATTTGCCTTACCTAGGTGATAATCAATCACTAACTCATAATCTTTAAGCAATTCCAACCATCTTCTTTGCCTCAAATTCAAGTCTTTTTGAGTCATCAAGTATTTCAAGCTTTTATGATCGGTAAATATCCGGCACCTTTCACCATACAAATAATGTCTCCAAATCTTCAATGCAAATACAATAGCAGCTAGCTCTAAATCATGTGTCAGATAATTTTTCTCATGTGGCTTCAATTGTCTAGAGGCATAAGCAATTACCTTTCCTTCCTGCATGAGTACACAACCGAGCCCATTCAAGGATGCATCACTGTAAATCATAAATTCTTTACCCGGTTCCGGCTGTACTAAGATAGGAGCTTCCGTCAACAATGCCTTTAACTTGTCAAAACTTTGTTGGCACTTCTCAGTCCATTCAAACTTAACATCCTTCCGTAGCAGTCTCGTCAACAGGGTAGCTATCATGGAAAATCCCTCCACAAATCGTCTATAATATCCGGCAAGACCAAGAAAACTTCTAACTTCTGATACATTTCTAGGAGGCTTCCAATCAACAATGGCTGAAATCTTACTCGTATCAACCTTAATACCTTCACCTGAGACAATATGTCCAAGAAATCCAACTTCCCGTAACCAGAACTCACTTTTGCTGAACTTGGCATACAACTGATTATCTCTCAGAATTTGTAAAACTATTCTCAAATGCTCTGCATGCTCAGTCTCATCATGAGAATAAATCAAAATATCATCAATGAACACAACTACAAACTTATCTAAGTATGGTCTAAAAATTCGGTTCATTAAGTCCATGAAAATGGCAGGAGCATTAGTCAAGCCAAATGGCATCACAAGGAACTCATAATGACCATACCTAGTCCGGAAAGCAGTCTTCAGGACATCTGACTCTTTAACTCGCAACTGATAGTATCCGGATCTCAAATCTATCTTGGAAAACACAGTAGCTCCCTTCAATTGATCAAACAAATCATCAATTCCAGGCAATGGATACTTGTTCTTTACTGTTACCTTGTTAAGTTGCCGATAATCTATGCACAATCTCATCGATCCGTCTTTTTTTTTCACAAATAGCACTGGTGCACCCCATGGTGAACTACTGGGTCTTACAAAGCCTTTATCTGTTAATTCCTGCAACTGAGCTTTCAATTCTTTCAATTCCAATAGAGCCATTCTATAAGGAGTAATAGAAATGGGCGTGGTACCTGGAATCAACTCAATACCAAACTCAACTTCTCTAACAGGAGGCAAACCTGGTAGTTCTTCCGGAAACACATCGGGAAACTCACATACCACAGGCACTGATTCAATTTTCAATTCTGGATCTTTAGTGTTCAACACAAAAGCAAGATAAGCTTCATACCCTTTTCTCAAGTATTTCTGAGCAGACATAACAGAAATTATAGGAAATGAACTATCTGACTCTTCTGAATTAACCCGAAGAATTTCACCATTTTCACACTTCAACTCAATGAATTTCTTTCCACAATTCACTATCACATCATGAGTAGTCAACCAATCCATACCAAGAATCACATCAAACTCATCAAATGGCAATAGCATGAGATCGGCCGGAAAACAGTAGCCTCTAATCATTAAAGGACAATTTCTACATACTTTATCTACTAATACATGTTTGCCTAATGGATTCGATACTTTAATCACAAATTTTGTAGATTCTATAGGCATACTTATACTAGGCATCAATTTCATAAAAACATAAGAATGAGTTGAACCCGGATCAATCAGAGCAATGACATTAATATCATGTAGAGAAAATGTACCCGTAATCACATCGGGGGAGGATGCCTCTTCGCGTGCACGAATAGCATAAGTCCTTGCAGGGGCTCTAACATCTGGTCTCACAGCCGAATCTCTAGAGGTACCTCTGTTACTTGCTCCTACTCCTAGTTGCCTCGGTGATCTGCCTCTAGTAGGAGCATTTTCGGATCTAGCACTCTGTGTTACCTCTCGGCTAGCCACTTCTGGACATTCTCGTACAAAATGATCTGGAGCACCACATTTATAGCAAACATTTTCGCCTGCCCGACAAGGACCATAATGAAGTCTACCACACCGTGGACACCCTGATCTACCCTGTCTGACATTACCTACACTCGTAGTCGAGGTGGTCTGAGCCTTCGGATCCTTAAATCTGCTACCTCTATTCTGACTAGATTGCCCTGCCAAAAGCTAGATCTGGTAGAAAACTCTTTGGGCCTCTTGGATGTAGCCTGAAATGATCTGCTCATCTGTCTCTTCTTTGTATCTTGTATCTCTGTCTCAACTTTGCCTTTTCTTTTTAATAGCTCATCTGCCTTACAGGCTCTCTCAACTAAAATAACGAACTCTTTTATTTCTAGGACACCCACTGACAGTCGGATATCATCATTTAACCCATCCTCAAGCCTTTTACATATGATAGCCTCTGTGGACACACATTCTTGAGCATATTTACTGAGCCTGACAAATTCACGCTCATAATCGGTCACCGTCATATTGCCTTGTTTCAATTCTAGGAATTCCTTTCTTTTCTGGTCAATAAACCTCTGACTGATGTACTTTTTACGAAATTCTTCCTGAAAGAAATCCCAAGTGACCCTCTCTTTCGGTACAACTGATACAAGTGTCTTCCACCAGTAGTAGGCTGAGTCTCTAAGAAGTGATACTACACATTTCATACACTCCTCGGGTGTACAAGATAATTCGTCAAAGACTCTGATAGTATTTCTAACCAAAATTCTGCTCTTTCTGCATCATCATCTTTTGTTGCTCGGAACTCTTCTACCCCTTATTTCCTGATTCTATCAACTGGTGGCTTTTCTCTTACCACTGTACCTGTGACTGGGGAAGCTTGAGCTGCATGGGTAGCCTGAGAATGATGAGGGGGTGGAGGTCTAACTGCCGGATTCGTACGAACGAACTTGGCAAACAAATCATTCAAAGCTCGGAAGAGAGCTTATTGAGTCACTCCTCCCTGATCAACTATTACTGGCCTATTCTCAGATGGCGCTGCCCCTTCTGTGGAAGCAGGCGCATTACTTTCTACATCATCATCACCAGCTCGCCCGGGATCCATTACTATAAAACAAAATGTTTATTAAAAAAAATTGTCAGGAGTCGTCACACTATCAAAATACAAGTATGGCATGTATAGCTAGAATTTTTCTCACACTAACTGTTCCGAGAACCGACTAAACCTGCTCTGATACCAATAAATGTAACACTCCTTACCCGAGACTGTTGCCAGAATCGAGCACGAGGCATTACTAAACTTCATCTATCACTTAAATAGTTTTAAATTGTTTATTTAAGCTTTTCGGAATGTGCTGCCATTCTGCGTCGTAGTCGCCTAAAAATTCATATCTTGAGTTTCAAAACTCAAAATTAAGATCCGTAAATTTTTCCTGAAACTAGACTCATATATCTATCCACTAATTTTTTTCATAGATTTTTGACTTGGCCAATTAGTACAGTTTATTAGTTAAAGTTTCCCTTGTTTCAAAACTCGACTGCACTAACCTCTTCTTGCTACAAACCATGTTTCTTCTTGTACAAAATTCATATCACTAAGCCGTTTGTTCTCTTAAAACTAGACTCAACAAGGATTATAACCATATAAAGTAAACCTTCTAATTAGTTTTTTACAATTTATGGTGAATTTCCAAAGTTGAAACAGGGGATCCAAAAATCGCTCTGACCCTGTTTCACTAAAACTCAGATATATCATATAATATAATACCTTTACCTGTTTTTCTTATTCCATAAGAAAATAGACATAATAAGCTTTAATTTAATATATTATTCATCTTCAAAATATGTTTCTACAATTTTTAGTGATTTTTCAAAGTTACATCATTTCTGTTACTTGAATCTGTTTTTAGGTTACTTTCACATTTTTCATAATTTTCATGTGATAATCACCATTCAATCATACATATTAATAAACATGCATATCATCGGCCATTTTTATTAGCTAATCTCTATCAAGTATTTACACATCATTCATTGTTCATATTATACCAAAAGTAGCTAAATTTCTATACATGCCATACACAAAACAAAACGTCTAATTATACCGAGTTATTTCTTTGATAGTGTGATCGGCCTCCGACGTTTCCTTCAATCCCGAGTGGCTAGATAAGTACTATAAGAAGAAGAAAATAAAGAGATTAAGCACTAGGCTTAGTAAGCTTACAAGCAAATAAATCACAACATTCAACATAATGGATAATTATGCATAATATCATCTAACATCATAAATTTCTTTACTTCTCAATTTCTATCTTCTTCTTTATTCCCTTACCTTCTTTCTTACTTGACCTTTCCTTTTTCATAAATATAATCTACTTTTCCTTTGCTGTTAATTCACTGTAATTTAACTCGTATTCTGACCCGTTGAACCACTCGGACTACTAAGGATACTAGGGTCATTCCTGTCTATCAATACCCTGCCAATGCCATGTCTTTGACATGGACTTACATGAATTATTCCTGTCTCCAATGCCATATATAATATGGACTTACATGGCTCGATCCTGTCTCCAAAGCCATATTTCTAATATGGACTTACATGGCTCATTTCTGTTCTGTCCTGTCAACCCTAATATCCTAACATTCCTAGGGTTCAACCGGGGCTTTCTAACACTTTTCCTCTATCACTTCACCTTAAATTCGACTTTAAATATTTTCATAGCATAAATATATAAATGCTGGAAATTGACAATAATAATGTAAAATAAAAGAATATTGCATTTATTTACTGTAAACTTACCTCGATACAAAATGTGACTAAAGTTTACAATTTAGTCCTTTACTTTTTCTTTTCCCCGATCTACTCCCGAATTTCGCTCTTATTGATCTACAATAGCAAATTTAGCTTATTTAATATCAACATTTATCAAAACAACCCTTTACTCAAACTTTGGCAAAATCACATTTTTGCCCCTAAACTTTCACATATTTGCACTTTTACCCCAAGGCTCGTAAATTAAACTTCATCCTATTTTCTTATGTTTTATGACATACTGATCATTTTTCCCTTCTATGACAACATCAAATTCACACACTAACATGTACTTATGACTATTAGGTATTTTTACCGATTAAGCCTTTTTACTCGTTTTCACTTAAAACCAAGTAGCACAAGTTGTCTAACATAATTTAAAGCCTCATATTCCATCACAAAACATCAAAATACACAAATTTCACCTATGGGTATTTTTCCAAATTTGATTCCTAACTTAAATTATTGCTAGCATAAGCTTTATCGAGCTACCGGGACTTAAAAAACGTAAAGATCATTAAAAACGGGGCTTGGAATCACTTACTATAAAGCTTGAAAGTTGAAGAAACCCCAGCTATGAAGAGAGGTAAGGTTCGGCTGGTAACTTGAAGAAGATGATACAATTTTATCATCTTTTTACCTTTTTATTAATGTTAATAACCAAATGACCAAAATACCCCTCCTTACTAAACTTTCAAAAATTCCTTCCATGTCCTAATTTTGTCCATGAACTTAAAATTGGTCAAATTACCATTTAAGATCTCCTAATTAATATTCCAAAATAATTTCATACTAAAAACTTCTAGAATGCAAGTTTTGCAAATTATTTGATTTAGTCCCTAACCTCAACTTAAGCACTTTATGCATAGAATTTTATCACGAAATTTTCGCACAATCATGTAATCATACCATGAACCTCAAAATAATAATAAAATAAATTTTTTTCTACCTCGGATTTGTGGTTTCGCAACCACTGTTCCGTTTAGGCCCTATTTCAAAATGTTACACACCATCAGGTTTATCAGACATCTTTACAATCTATAACAAAAATTAGTAATTAGATCGGATCATTCACATCACACTATCACAGATTTATATGGCATGTATTTTTAAACACTTTACACATCAAATTTGTTCCGAGAATTGACTAAACCAAAGCTCTGATACCAATAAATGTAACGCCCCCTTTACCCGAGACCATCGCCAGAGTCGAGCACAAGGCATTACTAAACTTATTTGAGCACTTAAACAAATTCAAACAATTTATATCACACTTTCCAAACAAGCTATCCAACTGCATTACAGACTCAAAAAAAATCATATCTCGAGTTACAAAACTCAAAATTCAAATCCGTAAATTTTTCCCGAATCTAGGCTCATATATCTACTTACTAATTTTTTTCTAGAATTTTTGGTTGGGCCAATTAGTACAGTTTATTAGTTGAAGTCTCCCATGTTTCAGGGTTCGGCTACTCTAACCCCTGTGCACTACAAACCAAATTTCTCCATGTATAGAATTAAAATAACCAAGACGATTGTTTCTATTAAAAATAGACTCAATAAGGAATCCATATATATATAGTATGACTCCTAAATATTTTTGTACAATTTTTAATGATTTTTACAAATCAGAACAGGGGAGTTTAAAATCACTCTGGCCTTGTCTCACAAAAATTCAAATATCTCCTGATATGAAAGCCTTTTGCTTACACCGTTTCTTCTATATGAAACTAGATTCAATAAGATTTAATTTCATATTTTATTCAACCTATAATGAGATTTTCATAATTTATGGTGAATTTTCAAATTCAAACTACTACTACTAACCAAAAACTATTTTAGTACAAAATGTTGACATCTTTACTTCATTTCATTTAAACTCTATACATGCCATATAAATCTTCAAACATAAAACAAAAGCTACCGGAATTGATCTGGATAGTGTGCTTTGTTGTGTTGATCCGATCTACCCACTTCACTTCAAGTCAATCTACATAAAAATATTAAACACGCACAAGTAAGCTTATTGAAGCTTAGTAAGTTCATAGGTTTAAAAGTAATGCTTACCAAACATAATATTGCCAAAAAATACCAAAACATTTACTAAAGTTTCCTGCGATTCACAACCATTGTTATAATAATTCACATAGTTGAGCTCAACAGTAACAACTACTCAATCTCTTTCATTTGGATCACTTCTCTTTTATTTCTTATAATCAAATTAGGAAACGACTTACGAAATTGAGTACGTCGTTGCTCAATGCCACGATTCACAACTCAGTATGCTTTTCCTCATTGAAATACCATACCTACATTTTTCAACTCGGTATGGGAAATGCCATACCTACATTTCTTAACTCAGTATGGATTTGATAATACCATACCTACATTTCACAGCTCAGTATGAATAATACCATACCTACATTTCACAACTCAGTATGGATGATACCATACCTACATTCACACTTTGCCATGGAACAACCATAGTCTTATCCGTCAATTCATCACACGTCACGATACGAACGTACTCAATCCTGCGTTTTTCCTAATTTGCATTTCCACATTTATTCTTTCATTAACAAAATCTACACAATCCCACAACAAATTCGTATATAATAACACATTATATACTTCAATCATTCACAAATAAACATCTAAATTCAACCATATGAACTTACCCGGCTAATTTGTAGAATATATTGAAATTTAGGGACTATTCCGCAACTTTTTCTTTTCCTTGTTCTTCTTTCGATTCTTGATCTATAATATAAAATATTTCTACTCATTAGCATTTATTTGATTTCTATTTCACTTCACAATTTATGCTGTTCAAATTTCGAAATTGCACTTTTACCCCAAAATTTACAGTTTTCACAATTTAGTCCCTGCTCAATTCACCCGTCAATTGAACTAATTTTTCTCAATTAACACTTTATTTTATCATTATAAACTATTTCAAAACCTTTTATATTCTGAATTTCAACAGAAACCTTCAATTCACAACCTTTTCACAATTAGGTCCTAAATATCATTTCCTATCAAAATCACTTAATAAAACCACCTTAATATGAAATTAGAACTTAAATTTCATAATAATTCATCATAAACTTCCCTTATCCATCCAGGGTAACTTCCAATTTCACCCATAAAATCAAAAACTAATGAATTCTATAAGTGGACCTAATTGTAAAAGTCATAAAAACATAAAAATTATCAAGAAAAAGCAAGAATTAAACTCACATGATGTAAAAATATGAAAAACCAGCTTTCTCCAGGCCTTCTATGGCGTTTTGGCTGAGAAAATATGAAGAAATGTCTAGATTTTTCAATTACATCATTATTTAACTATTAACTTTTATGCTATTTCCAATTTTGCCCCTTGTTCACATTGTTTTCTTGCTTATTTCATACCCAAACCGTCCAGCCATTAACCTTTGGGTCTAATTGCTCTTTAAATCCATCTTTTTAAATACTTAAGCTAATTACTCACAATTTAACAAATTTTGCGCTATTTTCAATTTAGTTCTTTTTAATTAATTAGTCATCCAAACGTTAAAATTTTCTAACGAAACTTTAATACTAACTCAATGACACTCCAAAAATATTTATAAAAATATTTATAGCTCGATTTTCAATTTTGAGGTCTCGATACCTCATTTTTGACCCGTTTAACCTAATAAATTCTTTTAATTCACTAATTTCACTATTTTAAAAATTCTTCTAAATCCTTACTTGACTCATAAATATTAAATTACTATCTTGTTCAATCTTATTTGTCGGATTTAGTGATCTCAAATCACCATTTCCGACACCACTGAAAATTAAGTCGTTACAGTTATGTCATTCCCAGTAAGTATTTTCATCATCAAACATCGACCCACCGAAGGTGCATGTCTCATCTACTGACGGAATGTCGTGCAAGGGTTGTGTATTCCATACTGCTAACAAAAATGGGCGCTTCCCTGTTTTGCAACCCACTAATAGAGTGTCGGGCAGGGGTCGTGTATTCCTCTCGAAGAGCAGTAGATGTTGAAGTCGCAAATGCTTCATTTGGCGATGAAAATTATACATATAACTCAATATAGGGTGATTCACTAGCGAGATAAGTCTGCATCATTGCCTCTAAGCTACGAGTGCCTTTGATACCTAATAGACAAAACTTTCATTAGCGTCGTTCCAAAGATTTTACGCCTAATTCTTTTACAAAGTTCTGTCAAATCTATGTTCTAGTTAAAAACCAGTCGCACTGTATTTTTTGATAAAAAAAATAATGCCATTCTCGGTGTGACGGACCTTACCATCATAGTAAATAACAACACTAATACGTTTACTCATCTTTAATTTTTATTCTGTTTAACGTCTTTAATTTTTCTTGCTGTATCTTATGCAACCTGAGAATAAAATTTGGCTCATTTATAGCCTCAGGCCAAATATGAACTACTGTAGAAAAAGAACGTACACGTGGGAGTTTTTTTCAGTACTTTTGCTGACAGTGCATCCTACTTGAAGCGTTTTTGACACTATTTGTTCAAAAACATTTTCTCAAAATTATTTTTTTAGAAACTACTATAGAAAAAGAGCATCCACGTGGGAGCTTTTTTCAGTACTTTTGCTGACAGTGCATCCTGGTCGAAGTATTTTTGACACTATTTGTTCAGAAACATATTCTCAAAATTATTTTTTCAAAAACTACTGTAGAAAAAAAGTCCTAGTGGTAGCTTTTTTCAGTACTTTTGCTGACAGTGCATCATGCTTAAAACGTTTTTGACACTATTTGTTCAGAAACATTTTCTCAAATTTCCAGATACGTCTTTTCTAATTTATTTTTTCAGAAACTACTGCAGAAATTTTTTTTATTGCTAATATATTTTTTCCATAACCCTAAACACAAAATTATTAAAAAAACTAATCCATAATTTTATTAATTAACCATAAACCCTAAACCTTAATCTAATTTATTTTTAAAATTAATAGTTAATTTAATTAAGTAACCCAAAACCTAAAACCCTAATTTATTTAATTTTTTTTAAAAAACCCTAAATCCTAAATCCTAATCCTTAAAACCCTAAACCCTATCCCTAAATGCAAAAAAATCCAAATCCTAAAAAAAGGCAAACCCCCAGAGACACGTTTTGCTGACATGTCACCTGACATCGCGCTGACTTGGACGCGTTTTCGGGGAATTCGACCCTTTCCAGTAAATAATAAAAAAGTTGGCCCATTTCCATAAATACTTAAAAAAAAGACTTTTTCTTGTAAATTGCCCCTATTTTTTAGTGATCGTTGATTTAGTGTAAATATTTTTGTACTTACTTTCTCATATATTTTCAAATTTGTATATTATTTTGAAAATTTTATATATTAATTAAATTTTTGTTTTTATTATTTTCAATACGATCTTTTAGCCTCTCGAATTATTTTTCAAAAGAAATTGACATTTAGTACAAATTAAACTAAATATCATTTAATTAATATAAATGTATTTTTTAAATTTAAAATATATTGTTCAATAAATTAAAAATGTATAAAATAATGTATAACACATGTGACATTAAAAGCTAATGGTTATAAACAACCAAACCCTATTTGTCATTGAGAGTTTACAATCAAAAGGTTGAAAGTGGCACCACCGGTTCACAGTGTCTATTTTTTTTTATATGAGCATAGTACATTTAAAGTACCTAAATTATTTATAAATTTATGTTTTGGTCACTTAATTTTAAAATTTTATAAATTGGTCATTGAATTTTTGAAATTTTCATTGAAGTCATCAAACTATTCAAAAGTTTTTATTTAAATCACTAGGTTGTTAAATTTTACTTTTATAAAGTTCAGCTAATGATCTTTAAGCAACAATCCGATGGTCAATATGGTGGATAAATACCCATCGACAAATAGAAGGATATCCCAAATCAATCTGACAGTCGATGTGAGAGATCATAGAAGAAACTTGTTTGACTTTTAGTTTACAAAATCGTGACGTTTAAAGTCGTTTAATGGAAAAAAATTAAACATAGAATATAAGAAAAAAAAAAGAGTTTTTGATTGTTGTAGGCTATGCAAATAGAGAAAGTCGTACAATAATGATTTTAACAACCTAATGATTTAAATAAAATCTTTCAAATAATTCAATGATTATTTTATAATATTTTAAAATTGAATGCTCAAAATGTAAATTTAGTATTTTATTTATTTTATATCCAGCTGGGACGGAGAATTCTATTCAAAAGAAAAAGGAAAATCTTTCCAGGAATATAACAAATTCTAACGCTGCTCGTGTTTTAATTTAGGGCCTTAGTTTTTTTGAATGTTCTTTGGGGCCTCTTAAATGTTTAAAAGTGGGATATAGTCTGTTTTTATTTTTTTTCCTAACCTTGATCATCTTATAAGCTTTATTAACTTCTTTTAATAATATTATTGAAAATTCAAATCAATGGGATCATATTGATTTCCAAATATGTGATCTCGAAACACAAATAAAACCAAACATATTTTAAATTTCAAATTCAATCTTTCTAGAAGGTTTTAATTAATAAATGGATCGTCACATCCCGGTCCTGGGAATAGTTGACCAACGCCTTACATTTATAACCATTCATCTTTCTCGTGCTATAATTTAGCCATATCTCCTTTTCTATTTTGTTTTTCTTTTTTGAGAATTAATTTAACACTGTTACCATAAAGTGAAGTAAATAAATAACACTTTTTAACCATTTTAAATGTTAATTTATGTATATATTGGAAAATTTTATTTGAGAAACTAAGTTAAAATTTATCGATTTATGTTGTTTTTTAAGAAAAGTAAAAATGTGACTTATAGAACACGTTTTTATTTAGATAAAAATTATTTTCTTTTTTTTCTTGCAGTTAAAAAATAGTAATTTGTATAATTTTTTTCCAGCATTAAAATATAAATTAACCCCATTTTAAACTTCTAAAGTATAAATTTATGATATAATAATACCTTTAATTCCTCATTTCTTTTAATTTTGAGGGTTATTGCTTGACCTGGTCATGGCTAGATCGGATCAATGCAAAATGTTAAGCCCGTTTTCTAGGCGTAGGTATGGCTCAATCTGAGAAATGAGCTTAAAATTTTGTTTAAGTTTAACCTAAATAAAAAATGTTGAGCCTGACTTGACCAGCCCGTTTTATTTTTTATAAATAAAAATATAATACATTAAATACACTAAAAATATTATGATAAATATTTTTGAACAAATTAAATATACATTAAAAAAAGTCTTTATAATTAAATAATACTAAGATAATTATAATACAACAAATAAATACCTTCAAAATAGTAATAATATAATAGCAAAATTGTAACAAACCACAGCAAAATAGTACCAAACAACAATGAAAAAATATTTAGGCAAATTTAGACTGGGCTCAAGAAAAAAACTAGTCAAGACTTGACTCGTTTAGAAAATAAGTATTATTTTTTGTCCAAGCCTATTTTCGGACCTATATTTTTGCTTAAATTTATCCACTTTTCAAACGAACCTTCAGATCTGGATAAATATAACTTTTCCAATTGAATATTTAATTATATATCTGCTAAAAAACTAAATCTGATTAATCATTAACTTTTAATATCTTAGCCAATGTTATTCCATATCACTTAAATAAATACAGATACAAATTAAAATCAAGAAGATAATTTTTGAATTTTTATGGTGCAGTCTAAATTTCATGTCCATCTAAATGATATCAACACAAATCATAATAGTTAATATCATTTAAGTCAATACATGTTGTTAAGGTTCTAATTTGGTATCAAATCGTAACTTTTGATTAAAATTTGAGGGGAGTTCAAACATTTAGTTGTATTTTGACCCATTTCGATCAATTTTAATTTAAATTGATTAATATAAAATTTCAATATGTTAAATTAAAATTAATTTTTTATAATTATATTTAAAATTAAAGTATAGTTATTAAATTAAATTATTAAACTTAATTGAGAGTAAGGATAAGATAGTGGGATCCAACCTAAATTCTCCTTCTTGTAACATAATTTATTAAAAAATTAAAAAATAAAAATGAAAAATATTTAAAAAAAATAAATCCAAAAATAGTACTGGGCAACAAATTTATGTCGGTAGCGAAGACGATATGGGCACGAGTATAACATGGATTGCTTTGAGTCAAACACAAATGAGTACTAACTAATGCATAAAATACTTTTATCGTATTAAAAAAGCTAATTTTAAGAGTAAATATTTTCAAACTCAGAATTATTGCCATTTTTACCTAAAATGCCAAATTATATTCCAAGGACACTGATGCAAATAAAGAAGATAGTGATCAAATGACACAATTATTATTATGCAAACACATAACTCTATTATTGGAGTAAGCTGTCTTAAATTATTGCAATGGTTATATAAACAAGTTTATGAATTTTGTATGCAGGATTGTCCTTTGTAATTATAGTAATTATTGTGACCAATTAATATTTTAAGGACCTTTTCGAACTTATCCAGTCATGTGAATCTCAACTTACAATGAGAAAGTAAAAGACAATGAACATTACAACTTTTTTTTTTTTTGGTGGAATGAACATTACAACTTTAAAATACAATTTTTTGTTTATTTGATAAAACACCAATCAATTTTCATTTATTAAATTAAGGGAAAAAAAGAAGAAATTATCCAAACCCTCCAATTTGTATGTACATAAAAATACCTCACATCAAAGAATCATAGCCACAAACAAGGTTTGACGGTCCCAGCCTTGAAGGACGTGAGAAGCAGCAAAGGACAAAAATCACAGAGAGCTACCAAGTTTACCGGAAAAGAAGGCGAGAGAACTTTGGAGGGCTTTTTGGTCAATTAAGAGAGAGATTGGGATAACGCGAGCACCTCCGAGATAAGGAGACGCGGCAGCCGTCTTTGGGACAGATGGTCGGGCAATACATGATTTCATCACAGCCCTCGGTTCGGTGTCGCTTGAAATCGAGCACCGTGACGAACATGGCAATGAAAAGCACCAGATGATTTAAGGCGTACCTTTGGCCCACGCACTGGTGGGGCCCAGCACCGAAAGCCAGGTAGTTTCGTTTGAAAATCACCTCCTCTTGCCTATCCTCCGAGAATCGCTCCGGTTCGAACCGGTCCGCCTCCGTGAACCCTTGGAAGGATGATTCGTAAACCGAGGGGAACACAATCGTGCCCTTGGGAATCGTGTACGACTCGGTCAAGGGGAAATCCTTCATCGCAATGTGCGGTACTAGCGTCGCCGGGGGCCGATATCTTATAACCTCACGCGCCACTGCTTGAGTGTACTTCATTTCCCTCAGTTGCTCTGCGCTTATTAAAGTATCCGACTCCGGCGACCAAATCCTTGACACTTCCTCCCGAACTCTCCGGAGAACATCGGGATGAGAGTCGAGGAGGGTCACTGTCCAGAGAAGCGACGAAGTGGAGGCGTCTTGAGCGGCAAAGAGAAAATCAAAGAGGTAACTGCCGATTTCTACGTCGCTAGAGTGAGGTGGCACCGTTTTGGACTCCGCTATTTCTCTAACAGTTTCTTGCATCCAAAAATCTATTAAACAAGAAGGCTCGTCTCCTTCAGACATCCTCTTTTTACTTTGAGTAGCACAATCACTAAGGGTTTCGATTAATCGCTCAACGGCCAGCCTGGCGTTTCGGAACGCGAAACCGGGGAGATCAAACGGGAGCTTCATTAAACCTGTATTGAATAGATTATAATCGTCTCTGAACTTGTCCCGAGCTTCACGAGACAAATACCTGCCGACGAAAACAGTTTGAGAAGTTTCGAGATTCATGTCGCGAGCTAATAGGCGGAGAGAAATCGGCTTCCCCGGTGATTCCGAGGAAAGACGCTCCCATGACTTTAAGTGTTGGAGAATGATAATCTGTTGCAATGCAGTGTAGGTAGAGAGAGCCCTAGGAGTGAAGTTAGGAGCGATTTGACGGCGAAGATCTTTGTGATCCTGTCCGAACATATAAATCATGTTATGTTCACCGAAAAGCTTTTTACCGAAAGGGTGTCCCACAAGTAAAAAAGCATCGGGTCGGACGTTGGCGAAGATATAGTGGGAAAGTTCGGTGCTTCGGATAAAGGCGATGAAGCGACCAATGATATAATTAACAGAAAATCCAAGAGAAGTAGCCAAATCAGCTTGAACTTCCCAGAACCTTGTGGGTTTTACGACTAATGAAATTGCGTTGCCCAAGAAAGGCAAGACGATGTTGGGGCCAGGGACATTTCGCTTTTTACGCAAGTAAGAGATCTGTTCCAGGAAAAGGATAAGAAACAAAAGGGTGACAAAAAATGGAGCAAGAGGGAAAAGAAAAGAAAAACAAGCGACCATTTTCTTCTGGGCGTGCAGAGGAAATTGGGAATGGCAGAAAGAATTTAAATAGAGGGAATGGATGGTCAAAGCAGAGCGAGGGGAAGGTGTTGAGATTTCAATGTCAAAATTTGTCATCTTTTTTTTCTTTTGTCCCCAGTAACCACGAAAGTTGTGCGCTGTCGATGGCATACTAATCTTCCTCTTTGACTCGTGCATTTTGAAGATGGCAGACTAAACAGTGTGTTAATGGTATTGGTGAATGGTGAATGGTGAATGGTGAATGTAAGATTAAAAAAAAAATCGAAAAAAAATGTAATAATAAAACAATAAAATACCTTTTACTTAATTTAAGAAAAAGGGAGATAATTAAAAAGAATAATTAAATTATTCTTTATTAATGTTTATAAACAAGCAAATCCTATTTATGAAGCAAAAGATTGAAAACTATCTATTTTCCTTTTGTATTAACTTTGGATGGAGAATTAAGATTTACTGAAAATTTTAGAACCCAAATTCTAACATTGGTCGGGTTTTAATTTAGGGTGGATATTGTTTAGGGCCTCTCAAATGTTTAAATGTGGGATATAATCTTTTTTTTTTCTTCAATATTTTTTTAATAAGAGAAATTTGATTTCATTATGATTACATTATAAGCTTTTTAAACATTTTTTTAATAATATTAATTGATAACTTAAAAATCTCAAATGAAATATTGAACCAATGGGACCATCTTGATTCCATATATTTGATCAAAATTAAAATCAAACATGTTTTAAATTTTAAAATGAATCTCTAGCTACCATAAATATATTGAACACTGATGTAGAAGGTTTTAATTATTAGGAGTGATGATGATCTAGTTTAATAAATGGATCGTCACATTGACCTCACCTCATAAATGACATAATGCCTTAAATGATTTATACAAGTCCTCATCTTTGTTACGGTATAATTTGGCCATATCTCCCTTTCCATTTTTATTTTATTTTAAGAAATAGTCAATCACATAAAACATATATTCTTTATCTGTTTGTACTTAAATTTAATTGACATTCAGATTATTATTAATACAGAATGATTTAAGTTTAAATATGCTAAAATATATTATACTCTAATTAATAAGTTTGAGAGAAGTTGTAAATAATTATAAGTACTATATCAAAAACAGCATATCCAATTATAATCTATAATGAGATATGATATAATAATACCTTCACTTCCTTTTTTTTGGGGTTATTGCATAGCCAAAAAAAACCCTCAAGACTTTTAGCTTAGCCTTTGCAGATGCAACACTAATCCAACCCTTCAACAAATTGCAATGGAATATTTAGTTTTATATTTGATAAAGAGATTTGGCATTTTTATCAAATTAACCCTTTTAATTTTAATTAAATATTAAAATGATCAATTTTTTAATTAAACATTAAAATGACTTGAAATCTACAGTAAAAGTTGGTGGAGCCAAATTATATGGAGCCACCAACTTGCCACGTTAGCAGAGAGCATAAAAAATTAATTTTTTTAGAGCCATGTAGAATAGCTCCACTTAAATAAATACCAGGAAAATACTGAAATTTTTGAAAACATGGGAGGACTTCAAAAAAATTAACTATTTTTCTGGTGGAGCCAAATTAAATGGCGCCACCAGATCTGCCATGTCAGTCTTTTTTTTTTTTACTTTTTAACTTTTCTTTTGTCTTTTTCTCTTTATTTATTTATTTTATTTCATTTTATTTATTATCATTAACTTTAAAAATTTTGAAATATATATTTGAAATATTTTATTAATATATATTTTGAAATTACTTTTTTAAATTTTAAATATTATTTTTTTACTATTTAAATATTTTAAACTTTTAAATTTATTATTAGTTTTATAATAATTTAAATATTATTTAATTTATTTTATAATATTTTAAATTATGAATTTTAAATTATTTTTAAAGATATTCAAACTATTTTTTAAATTCTATTTAAAATTTAAAAATAATATTTTATTTTAAAAAGTGAAGTTTGAATTAATAAAAAAATTAAAAAATATTTTTCATTTTCTAAAAATAATTTAAAAATTATAATTTAAAATATTATAAAATAAATTAAATAATATTAAAAATATTAAAAAAACTAATAATAAATTTGAAAGGTCATATCTTTAAAATATTTAAATATTTTATATTATTAAAAATATATATTTAATGTCTAAAAAAATAATATAACAAAATTTTAAAAATAATTTAAAATAATATTTAAAATTTTAAAAATATATATATATCATAAAACATTTCAAATATACATTTTAAATTTTTTAAAATTAATAATAAAAAAATAAATAAACAAAATAAAACAAGAAAAAATATAAAACTTAACAAAAGAAAAAAATTTAAAGAAAAAGACAGAAGATAATAAAAAACTAAAATTTACAGTATTCTAGAAAATAAAAAATATTTTTTAATTTTTTATTAATTCAAATTTCACTTTTTAAAATAAAATATTATTTTTAAATTTTAAATAGAATTTAAAAAATAGTTTAAATATCTTTAAAAATAATTTAAAAATCATAATTTAAAATATTATAAAACAAATTAAATAATATTTAAATTATTATAAAACTAATAACAAATTTGAAAGTTTAAAATATTTAAATATTAAAAAAATAATATTTAAAATTTTAAAAAGTAATTTCAAAATATATATTAATAAAATATTTCAAATATATATTTCAAAATTTTTAAAGTTAATAATAATAAATAAATAAAATAAATAAATAAATAAAGAGAAACAGACAAAAGAAAAGTAAAAAAAGTTAAAAAGTAAAAAAAAAAAAAAGACTAACATGGCAGATCTGGTGGCGCCATTTAATTTGACTCCACCAGAAAAATAGTTAATTTTTTTGAAATCCTCCCATGTTTTCAAAAATTTTAGTATTTCTCTGGTATTTATATAGGTGGCGCCATTCTACATGGCTCCACCAAAAAATTAAATTTTTATGCTCCCTGCTGACGTAGCAAGTTGGTGGCGCCATATAAATTGGCTCCACCAACTTTTACTATAGATTTTAAGTCATTTTGATACGTATTTAAAATTAAAGGGTTATTTTGATAAAAAGGCCAAATAAATCAGATTAATCATTATTATTTTTATGTATAATATTAGCCAATGTTATTCATTTTATTTTATTAAAAGAAACAAGAAATTCAAATTACAAAAATATTTATATTGCATTCTAAGCTCTGTGTATACCTAAACGGAATGAACTCAAATCAAAATAATTGATATCATATCAGTTGGTCCTAAAATAATATCAAATAGTTTAAAAATTTAGTTAAAATTTGAGTATATTCCAATTGTTGTATTGTATTTTTATCAATACTAATTTGTAGTGGTTAATACAATATTTTTATTCTTTAAATTAAGTTGGCAGTTTTTCTATAATTATAGTTGAAATTAAAATATAATTAATAAATTTAAAATTTATATATTTTGGTTGTTATTTAAAACTTGTATTTGGATATAAACATGTTTATATGGTTGGATTGTAGATATATTGGCATGTATATATAAAATACATAATTTATTAAAAAAAGTTAAAAGATATATATATATAATATTTAAAAAATGATCAAATTAACATGAAATGATACTCTCAAACATGTTGATATCGATAGCAGAACACACACACGTGAGTGGTAACTTACGAATAAGATATTTTTATTGTGTATAAAAAGGTATCTTTGTATTTACATATATTTCTATGTAAGGAAAAAAAATGATTATTGCCATCTTTACCTAAAATGCCAAATTCAATTCTAAGGATATTGATCTAAATAAAAATGACTACATTCTAAAATGTAAAATTACCATTTAAACTTTCAAATTTTTAAAAAAATTTAAATTAATACAAGTAAAATTACATTTTGAATTTTTAAAATTATAAAAATTCAATTTAATTATTTAAAAATTAAAAATATATAAATTATAAAAATTGAAATTTATTCGACCTCTAAAAAAAATTATTCTGACTTCACCTTGTACATACAGCAATTATTGTCTTTGTTTTTGCAAAAACACATAACTCAATTATTGAGTAAGGTGTCTTGAATTATTGCGATGGTTATGTAACCAAGTTTATGAATATTGTATCCAGGATTATCCTTTGTAATTATAGCAACCAAATAATATTTTAAGGCCAACCTGGACAATAAGCTTTACACGATTCAGTCGGCCAGACCACGTGCAGTACGAATGAAACTCTTGCTATGGAGTTTTCAGAATGCTAGTGCAAGGGAAGCAACCAAAAAAAAAAACCATTTTATCTATTTATTAGTTTCTATATTTTTTTATTAAAAAAATCTATCATTTCAATTTTATTATGGATTATGAAACCTAGATTCTTTTTATTGAAAATTTTTATCATTTCAATTTTATTATAGATTATTAAACGTGTTTAACAAAACTACTCAAAATATTAATTTTTAATTAGTTTAATTGTTTCAATGTCTTAATTTTCTATTATCTTCATTTTACATTAAAAGTATTAAGGAAGCCCTTATATTTTGGGGTAGATTGCGTTTTGACCCCTCCATTTAAAAAATGGATAAATAAATTTTTATACATTTCAAAACATGCAACTTAACCCCTACTTTAAATTTGATTTATTAAGTGATGATGTGGAACGTTACTTTAAATGATTGATTACTAATTTAATCTCTCTACTATAGTTAAAATATCATTTTGATTTTTTTAAAAATTATTAACAATAATTCTAAAAAATTAAAAATTTTTAAAATAAATATAAATTATTAAAAAAAGTATATTTAAAATTATGTTAAATTTTTTTAAAATAAAAATTCTAAAAATTCAAAATATATATGTAAAACAATCTTAAAAATTTACAAAAAAAAATCTTAATTTCTTTTTTATCAAATTATCCAATCAAAACCATAAACCATCACCTTTTTACAAAACTTTTTTCCCTGATTTATCAGACCCAAAAATTGAAGCTATAAATAAATAAAAACTTGATTTAAGAAAACAAATCAACTAAAAGTTTTGATTACTCACTTTCAAATTTCTCATGCTTTCGTTAATGCTTAATTTTATCTTCATCGTCCATACTTCCAACTAAAATGTACATGAAAGTTTATTTAATGTTTATTTTCTTCTACTTTGGTGAACACTCATTTTCACATCTTTTGGTGGTGTGTAATCACCGTTATAAAATTTTGATTACTCATTTTTTGCATCCCATCAGCTATTATAAACTTTCCCATTTGAATATTTTATTATTTAATACCCTAAGAAGCTTTAATCTTCAAGTTACTAGGTTTAACAATTTCTAGGTTTTGAATTTTTAATATAAATTTTTGGGTTCTTAATAAGAACTCCATGAGTTTTGAAATTTTAGAATTAGTGTTTCAATTTATGAGAATAAATAAAAGATAAAAAATAGAATTTTAATTTACAATAAAACCCTAAAGCCATCAACTCATCTCTAGAGGTGAAAAGTAGCGAAAAGATCTCATTTGTCTTCATTTTCTTCTTTATTGCCAAAGATGTTGTTTATTGTAAATGTGTTGTTTCTTTGGTTTGATTGTATTTTAATAATAATAAAATCATGATTTTATTTAAATGAATGCTTTTAAAATTGCATTGGAGAGTATTTTCAACCGATAAGGTTAGTGTCTCATTGCATTATATAGTTTTCATCAAATCGAGAATTTTTTTGAAAATGAAAATATCCCCTATTATTGAAAGTGAGCTCAAATTTTATAAATGATAATATAAATATAGATTTCCATAATTCAATTTTGTCAATATTTGAGAATTGTATTTAAGTTTATTGAATTATGACCTTAAATTGAAATTGTATTTTTTTTCTTTTGTAAATTGTAATAATAAGGCAATGCTCAAGCAATAAACATGACCAGTGCAACTCAAACTCAGGTCATATTTGGGGCGTTAAATACTCTTGACCGTTAAATTATCACATGAAATTCGAAATTATATTATTGAGTATGTTATAGTAAAATTGTTCTATTGGGATATTTTTCTTTTAAAATTATTATTTTTAAATTTAAATTCAAAATTTAAAATATACTTTATTACTACACTATTGTGATACACAATCTCAGCTCTGAAAAGACGAACACTAAAAGACGTTAAGTCATGAAAGTATACTTTATTACTACATGATTCCAACCAACATGTGCACTACTTCACTAACTGCCAACTTTATATCAGTTTCGCTCATATTTCATCAACTTTATACTTTATTATTACCCATAAATAACAATTTCAAGTTGTGATCTATTAATAGACGTTTTATCATTCTCATAAATAGTTGGTTTCAATCATTATTGTACTAATAAAAATAATTAATTAATTAACTTTTATTTCGTCAAATAAATAATTAAATGTTTTTTAAAATTAAAATTACCATATATATTCATCATTAATAAAATATTAAAATAAAATAAGATAATATCATATTTGATGTTTGTTTTTTCATAAAATGTCTAATCTTGTACTTTAAAAATGTTCCTTGAACTATCAATATATTTTTTATTATGGTACTCGATGTTAACATTGTTAATAAATTGTTAAACTAACTAATGAAAATTAGACACGTAAATTTTTTTTTTCAAGTCATTAAGTCTATGTGAATAATATGATATTATGTGAAAAACTAAATAAAACAATAAATAAATAAATAAAAACAAATAACTAAACATATGGTTAATAAAAAGTAGTAGATACTAAATTTGAATGAAAGTATATGTACTTTCTTGAATAATAAAAAATATTATTTTCAATGAAAAATTATTTGGAAAAGACGACCATTTATTTAAATAGAGAAAATGATATTTTTACTTATGTAAGTTTAGTATTTATTTTTTTATTAATTATATATTCAATTATTTGTTTTTTAATTTAGTTTTTCTCATAATGTTGTATTATCCATATGGAGTTGATAATTTGAAAAAAAAAATCTACTTGTGGAATTTTGATTAGTTGATTTAACAATTTAATAATGATGTTAGTATTAGGTACCATGATAAAACATATATTGATAGTTCAAGTATCGCATCAGACATTTTCAAAATACATGCACCACATTGGCTATTTTATAAAAGTACAGATATAATAATAAAATACATTGATAGTTCAAGTACCACCACTTTCAAATATAAGTATCACATTATACATTTTATGAAATTATAGATACTAATTGCAACATTATCCCAAATAAAATTCAACTAAACCAAATTCTACATAGATACAACACATACGAGCATGCAGAAAAAATGTTTTTCGTTTGCACTTACATTCACATAGCTTAACCATGGGATTCAGAATTTTAAATTTTAATTAGTTTGCGAGTACAACTTTGTAATTTTACGCCATTTGGAAATTGAAAATATACATCATCAACAACAACTAAAAACAAATCTTTCTTTTAATCTGTTTCATATGTAAAAACAGAAAAGGGAAATGCACTAAAATAGGTTATTTAAAATTTTAAATCCAACAAAAAAACCCTTATCCATAAGATAAGTCCATTGTTAAAATCGTTAACCGTTCAATGAGACACTAAAACTTATATAATATAATTTAAAAAATAAATATATATTTTTTTATTTTTAAGTTTTTAAAGATTTTATAAAAAAAATATCATTCACATTTAATAGTTTCAATAGTAAAAGGACATGATATATATAACATTAATAATTCAAAGATGCTTTGAAGTACAATTTGGAAAAAGAAATTGTTTAACTCATTTCCCTTACCTTTTTTTTTACTTCTCACCTACAAAAAAAAAAAAAGAAAAGAAAAAGAGGGAAATCCCTTACCTACCAAACACTGCAAAAAATATCACTAAAACTAGAATTTTTATTTTATTTTAATCATACCTAACATGAATCATATAAAGTTATAAAACACCAGAGTCTAAATTGAAAATAAATGTTTTTAATTTTGAATATTGAGGTCCCGTAACACATTACATGGTGGTTGCGTGCGGTGCAGTTCCAAGTTGAGTATGAAAAAACGAATAAATGGAGAAAGAACGAACAAAAGCAAAAGGGGAAATGCCAAGTTGTCATAGATTTATAATAAAAAAAAAGAAGACAAATGGCTTCAATTACATGAACCCAAAAAACTTATAGAACTGTAAACTCTGATTCATCCTAGGTTAAGGATCACAGTCTAAGGCTCATGTTACAATCAGCTTCACAGGGTTGAACTTCAACTTGAACTTGCATGCATCAATTCCTACCTTTTCCATGTCTTGTCTTCTAAACCACTATGGCTACGTTGCTCTAACTCTTTATTGTTCTGACATACGTGCCTGACAATTGTGTCCAACACGTACTTGAACATGTAGATGGAAATATGACTTTCCAAATACATGAAGAAATCTTAAAAAAAAAAAATGAACATACCGTCATCCATATCCGGCACTAATACCTAGGTCCAAGTAACACCATAAAACGGGACCAAATGTAAGTTCTAGAAATATTCGGGAAATGAGAACACCTTTTATGACTCTAACTAAGGGAACAAAATCGAGATGAATGAAAATGATGACAGATATTATGCCGATATAAGGCCCACATAACCAGCAAATAAAGCCAACACACAGGATACAACATATGCACCAGCAACAATCACTGGTTCTTTGACCCCGCCTAATTCCAGATGATGATGGAAAGGTGCCATTCTAAACAAGCGGCGCCCAGTTCCATGCAAGCGCTTTGTTGTTCGAAAGTATACCACCTAATAAATACGCAAAGTCAGATATGTTAGAGAGAATGGATGCAGTCGAAAGAAAACTTTTATCAACATTCATCCCTTGTTGCAGCAATGATGTATCATATAGAAACCAGGAAAGATGACCCAAAAATACATCAATGACCATGCACTTTAAGTTAATGACTTGGAATTCAAAAGAAATTAAAAATACGAGCAACCAGTAGGTAAGTGTTGGAAGGTAACTGAGGGAATATTAGAATACATGGTTGGAATAAATACTGATTCATGAATCAATTATTAGAACCCACTGAAACGAACATATCTTGATGCAAATTATGTACATTTGTATTTGTAAGATTTTCAACGAAATTGGACAAAGAATCAGACCTTTAACTGACAGCGTACCTGTAGAATAACAGATGATGCTTCGATAACAAATATACCAGATGAAAGGAATAAGGGAAAGAACATTCCAGTACAAGCAGCCATTGCAGCTAATGCGCCACCGAGGGCCAAGGATCCAGTATCACCCATAAACACAGATGCTTTGTATCGGTTGTGCAAAAGAAAACCAACACAGGCCCCAGCCATTGATGCTCCAAATATAGCAAGCTCTGATTGGGATTCAAAATAACATTCAGTGTTGAAAGAGGATAAGGTAATACTAACAAAACAATAAATGAAGATTAGAATTCAAAACCAAATTTTAGTGTTTCACTAAGATGAAATAACTGATCATTGCAACAATATCATTTTAAAATTATGATAAGATGGAAGATAATAGAAGCCAAAAACCTTTCAACAAAATTCCGGTATGTCATCCAGACGAAGCAACTTGAAAGTGCAATCATGTGACTTAGAAAAAGTTATTGTTGCAATGACCAAGAGATGAACTTTATTTGGGACCTTAAAAAAACTATGCAGCTCTTTTCCGAAAACAGAGAAAATTCCCCTCCCAACTAATTATATTGCTTGTTCAAACCAAATCCATACTAACCAGGGCATACTGGAAGCACTGCAATTGACATTCCAATAAAGGCTAATGCAGCAGTCCCTCCAGCCAGACCATCAAGACCATCTGTTAAGTTAACCCCATTCCCCATGGAAACAAAAGAAAATGAAGTCAACAATAGGTAAACTTTTCCAAAGCACACAAGGCCCAGTGGAGCAGGTAGAGGAACCAGCATTTTCCTGCATTAAAAGGTAATAAAATGGTTTGACGAATGCCAAATATACACTTGAGCAAAAATAACAAGAAGTAGTTAAAGGATAATCTAAACCAGGTGGAATTAAAGCAATGGGAGGAGAAATGAGAAAGACCAAATGCTAGTTTAGAAAACAAGGAATCATTCATAAAGGCCACTTGATGGACAAGAAAAAGGGTAGTCTATAACTTTCAAAATTCTGTTCCAGAGAGAACACGAAATCAATTTAAAAAAGAAAAAAGGCCTGACACACATTGAGATTCATTACCTAAGTGCTAAAATTCTGCAAAACAGTTCTTAAAAGGATCTGTGTTTTTAAAATTTTTTCCTTGTGTACCTTAGGAAAGAAAAAAAGGTTCCATTACTTTATATAAAGAACAAAGGAATGTAAAACATGGTTTTCTATCAAAGAACTTAATAAATTCAGTAGAGGCTAAACCTTTTTCAAGTAGCAAGTTAACAAAACTAGGTTTTTTTTCATATTTCCCGACACAATAATAGGTATGCAGGTTACAATAAGATACACGTAATAAGATAAGTTACAAGAAGATATACATGCCATAGGGCGATGACAAATTTGTAGCATTCAACCAAAACGAAAACCAAATCCCAACAGAAACCTGCAATGATAGACGGGTAGAAATTAGTGGACAACTGGGGTAAAAATGAACTTATGTGGCAACAAGGATGAACCATAAATGATGAAAGAAAGAGGCAAGCAAAAACATAGGTACCTCCAAAAATAGCCTCAACCATGGAGATAAGCCATTGCTGTGTTGCTTAATGACGCACAAGGCATCATCAAGTAGTCCAATTGTAGCAAATGCTAAGGTTGCTGCTCCAGCTGCGGCAACTTCAACAGAAGAAAAACCAGTCGCAAAATTCGAAACAAATAGACCAACTGGTAGAAAGAAAAGTCCGCCCATAGTTGGGGTCCTCTGCTTTTTCGAATGTCTAGAAGGACCTTCTTTCCTAATTATTTGATGGAACTCAAGAGTCTTAAGATAAGGTACACAAATGTAACCTGCACATGCTGCTAAGACCAAAGATATGAAAAATGGAGAGGTCAAGTAGAATTGTGACAAGGGTAGCCTCACAATTTTCCAGCCACACCAATCAACAAGTAAAAGAACGGATGTCAGGAAGATTATGAGAACCAAGTTGTTCAATAGCCCAACGTTTATCCTGAAATCGATTAATGCAAACCATCAACAAAAGCCTCCCACAAAACAATTAGCGATTCGTTTACCCAAAAACAAAATAATTGAAGCTCAATGAGTGGGTCAGAGCTTGCCTGTGTTTCTTCTGGGCTCTTCCAAGCGAAGAAAAGCGACGGGAAGTCAAGGACCGCATGGATACAGAATCATCAGCTGAGACAGGAGGCAAATCCACCTCGGCCAAAGGGTTTAGCACGATTTCTCCATCGCTATATTCCCCATCACTGGATGAAGAAAACATATAGGCTGCCACCGAATCGTCAACAATCCAGTCATCAAAAGAAGAAATTCCCATCGAGTCCTGGAAAACATGACAAAAACTCTCCAATTACGAGACCCAGTTCAGAAACCATATTGATTAGCGAAATGTCATTACTTACATCATCATTGGTGGCGCTACACTTATCGTGGTGCCGGAATCGTCGACGTCGCTTTTGTGCATTTTGGGATCGTTTTAACTGTAGCTTGAGAGGAGAGTAGAAATTGGAAGCGACGCCGCGAAACTGAGATGATGAAAGGAAGGCGAGGCGAGACGATACGAGGACAGAGGTGTGTCGTTTCGGGGATCTAGACAGTCCCGAACAGGAGAAATATTGTAAATTCAAAGAAAAGGAATAAGATCTCATGACTATTTTAGAACCAAATCACACACACTTGCTGCAAGAACAATAAAATAATTCATTCCAAGCCATTCCACAACAACAACTACCAAATTTTTGTTGTCAAATACCGGAGAGGCTGCCAGTAAGGGTTCGGATGGGACGCGCCCTTTGAGAACGTGAAGGGAACATTCAAATATTTGGAGATGTTTCAACTTGCATGGGCTGGACTGGATTAAATGCCCCTTACTTTTGGACCTGCCCCAATTATTTAAATTACAAACACTCATCAATCACCTTTCTTCATGCCCAAATATTTAGTATCCTTAACTATTTACATTAAAATATTTACATAAATTAAAAAAAAAACTTTATTCTAAGAAAAACGTTTTAAAAAAACTAGGAGTGCTGAGATTATAAAAATAAAGATATCAAATAAAAAGTTATACTTTCTTTTAGTAATCACTGTAAATAATAATAAACAATTTAAATAATGATCAGAAAACTACCTCATAATTGAATATGAGTGTATTTGTTATATAATTACACAACAATAACATATTTAAATAATCATTATAATTAATAGGCCCGCTAAATTAGATATATTTGGAACACCTTACTTTCCAATTCTTAAGAGGGTAAAAGCTAAAATAATTATATAAGTAATTACATTTAATTTCAATTTTTTAAAAATATTTTTTATACAAATTTAAGTTATAATTTTTTATAATATAAGTATAAACATGTATGAGTGTTTGAAATGATTATGGTAAAAAATTTATTTTATTATAAATCCTAAAAAGAATGTTAAAAAACAATTAGTGTATTTTATAAAATTATGACAATAAATATATTATTTAAACATATGATTAAAAAATTACTAGAAGCATAGACATTTCTTATTTATGTTTTTACGCTATATATTATAAAAATAATATGTTTATTTGTAAAAAAAATGTTAATATTTTTTAAAAGTTATTTGTTAATTTTTTTAAAGTTATAATTTATATTATATATTATAATTTTATATTATTTTTTACTTGATTTACATATTACTAAAGAGTTTTTTACAATCCTAAAAGGATTGTAAAAGCTAGTCATACAAATACAAAATTATTTTACACCATATCGGAGAGTATAATACCAATTGAGAGAAGAGACATTAGATACGACTGACGGACCTTTTGATTTGAGACATTCAAAAGTTCGACATTTGGCTAAGAGGATATTTATTGCTCTAATAAAAAATCATATATAAACAATTTAACTTTAATATAGCATAAAAATAATAATATTGGATCATATTAACATGGTACATACTTCATAACTTCATTTATAAGTGAACCTAAAATTATTCAAACTTCAAAGAATACATAAAAGAAGATCTTGATAATTTTTATGATACTATTCAAATTTAGATGATGATAAACTTGACTAATGACAAACATTTGATGAAAATGAATTTAAGTTCAATATTAAAGAGGAAATAACCCAACAAATATAAGACACTAAAACAATTACATATGACATTAAATTTTCTTATTATTTTTATTAGTAATCATATTGTCAACCATTTTTTTTTGGCTAACATAATGCGTATAATCATTTAATTTAAAATTTTATTACTTGTTTAGAATACTAATAATTTTTTATAGTAATTAAAATTATTTATACTACAAAAATGACATAAGAAATTACAATATAATTAGCACTTTTTATCATCTAAACATGTCTAAAAAATTACAATTCTTTATAATTACAAGAGAGTACAATTACTACATGAATAATTACACTTTCATATTCAATTACTTTGCACTATTCAAACAATCCGAAAAAATTCAAATTGCAAATCTAGCCCTGAATTTATTGATTAACTATAAGAATTTGCAAAGAAAACTAATTTGATTGGTTGGGACTATAAGTCACATGATGGGAAGAGCCTATATAATAATTAGACTCCTTCCATTTACAAGTTTACGAAATTATTATCTCATTTGATGACAACTTAAATTTTTTCTATGAAATCGTTGTGTCATTCCAAGAAAGCAGTGTGTATACAACTACCATACGACAACAAATAGGGATTTAGCTCTCATTGTGAATTGATCAATGTCTGTACAACATAAATGAAACCAAGACCACTAAACAGATTCAGTTTACTAGGCAGTTTAATTGCAGTTAATTTGGTTTCAAAAGATAAACAATAAAAAGAAATAGAAAATACATGAGATCATCCCGCAGCAATATATTCAAGTTCTTGCGGTACACTCCTATTGACTGGTTTATTTAACATAAAATCTAAAATTGTTAACCACCTTTGTCTCCGTGAGTAAATATTTCACATACATGGAAGCAGATTTTGTTTTATCGAGTCACCGGTTTTAGTTCTCAAGCTATGGCAATAAGTTACCGAGTTCTTTTACATAATAATCGTAATCAACAGAGCAAATCAAGAGAAAAGAAATTAAAGGGAAATGATTTTAAATCATATAAATATATTCAGACGACAATAAACTATAGCTACAAGTTTCAGAAATTCGAATATCAAGGCAGATGCTTTATTGACAGCCAAAAACAGCACCGCCAGCAGCTTTCAAGTATTCAAAGAACTAAATATCAAACATTATAAGCTATGATGAATGTCATGCTCAACTGTACAAGCTATGCCGTTCTAATTCACCAAGAAAGAAAAGGAGAACGTTTCTTTCAATACTATTGATTATAGAAAGGTAAGTTCTAACTAAAGAAGTTTTGACATAGGTGCTTATAATCTCCATTCGAAAGAAAGCCACACTATGCTGGTGCTAGGGACATGGATTTCCTGTCCCTTGATAACATTGGGAAAGAGAACAAAAGACAAAGTATAAGCACAAAATACTAAGTCTGGTTGATGAAATTTTCGACAATCATTTGTTGATGTTAGGTTGGAGTTATAATAATAGAGAATGAATCAGAAAGTAGTAGATTGCCTATTCATTCAGTCAAACAACTCCTCAGATGTTCGGCACATCACAAATTGGGTGCACCAAGAAAACATCAAGGCTGAGACCGGTCATAAGTACCTGCTGTACTTCATCACCTTCATCTCTATTCAAGATAATCTCTCTTTATCCATTGCTTACCAAAAAAAAGAAAGTTTCAGATAGGATCTTCTCTGTTTTAAAAAAAAAGGCATAAATAAACTTCCTGTACAGTTTAGCCTTTAATTTTAGATTAATAAATAAATTTATTCAAAGACAAAAAGAGCAGAGGTTGCAAGCTTAAAAACTTTACAGCTTTTTGATAAAAAGACAAAACAATATCGACAATCCCTTCTGCATGTGTCGCAGAATAAGGAAAACGTTCCATAGGTGAATGCTTGAGATAGATTTGAAGTTACAATCTAACTAATTTACTGGTTGGCTCGCATGAAATACCATCCTCATCAGTTCTACTTTCTTCAATGGAAATTTCAAATGTTCTGATATAATATTGAAAATGAGAGAAAACTACAAGGCACGGTGAAGACACTGCCCCTTTCTACGTTTTCCCTTTTTAACAAACAAATACTGTCAAGGTAAATGAAACAAACAGAAATTTGGACACAGTAAGTTAACAAGCTCTTACCATGTCGCTTCTCACTTGTACAAGAATTTTATGATAAACTGCCCTTTCACTGCAAGCTACAAAATTCACAGATTCGACGACATACCTATGTGCAGTTGTTAATTCCTCAAATAGATCAGCTAAAACTTATTTTTATACTATCTGTCTTCATCCATAAGTTACTTAAAAACCAAATCCAAGCCCAGTTTCTTGCTTCTATCAGTGAAGTTAAAAATTGCGACCCATGTGAGATATCATTATCAACTTTAACCCTTTTTATGGTATTAGCATAATAGTTCCATCTTCTTGGTGATTGGAGAGGTCAGTAATCATTTCCACGCAGCAAAACCAATCAAGGCTACAAGCCTATAGGCGTTAGAGGATGGTATAAGCACGGTTACATTCTTAATGCTGACAAATAAATAAACAAAAGAAAACCTCAAATCAAGCGAGAACTGTGATTACTTACCCTAAAACCTTTTTTTGTTCTTCTTAATCGGACACGTGATATACTTACGCACGTTTTCATCGCTACAATAATATTCCAGCTCCAAGAACATGAACATAAAAATAAAGAATTAAAGATTAAAAAAAGCTCATCTAAAAGAACATAAAAACAATGAAAAAAAAACAAAATAGGCAGAAAGCAGCAATCTAGGGTTTAGATTTCAAAGCAAGAGAGAAAAACTTGTGCTCTTACCTGTTTGATGAACTGGTTTTTAAGATCGTCAGTTAGCGGAACAATCGCCTACGAAGTCTCCTTATTCTGACTCTGACCCTGCTCATGGTCGTGCCTCCTCTTCGGACGGCGGTGATGGAATCTCCTCTTTTCCTTTACTTCTCTCCTGCTCTCTTGTTTCTTCCGCTCGGTGGAAACCCTTTAAAATGAAGCGGTAACTTTAAGATTGAGCCAACTCAAGGGTGCTTGGTGAAAGGAAAATTTTAACCCTGGGCCTGGCCTTTTATTGGGCAGGATGATGAATTACTAAACTCTGGACCTATTTGTTAAAAACGACTTATACTGGATATAAATAACCCATTTGTGCTTGTAAGGTTTTGGGGTTTAATTTTAAAGAAAAGGAATTCCATTACTTCATTGTTGAATTGGAATATCTTAATTTTAATTATTCAAGTGCTTCATCGGGTTTAATTAATGTGAAAAAAATTATATTAAACTTTTAATATAAAATATTTCTACTTTGATTCATGGTTGTGTTTTAAAAATAAAACTTGATCATTGCTCAATTTGAACTTTGAATTCGAGTCAACTTTAAATTTTTTTGTAATTTAAACTTGACTCAATTACACCTATAAATTAATGAAACACTTTTGCTTAAATTAATTAAGAATTTTGCTTAATAATAAATAAGAAAACTTAATTGATTCTTTTTTACAGTAATTAAGGGACCCTTCAGCCCCTTCAGCCCCTTCTAAAAATTATTTGGCTTAATTATCTTTGCTTTAATATAAAAAAGACATCAGCAAATGCAACTAAACTCATTTTCATTTCTCAAACGAAAACGTGGAAAGATGACATTACAAGCAACTTGGGATATTTTAGCCTTAAAACCGTACATAACTAAAGCAAGTATTAATCTACCCTTCACTTAAGGCACCCAACTCTAAACCAAAACCAAAAGGTAAGCCCAAAAAGAAAGTCCAAGCCCTAACAATACTTGGACCTCATTTCTACTTGCCCATGAATACCACACCCGAACATCGTCCACCACCGGACCACATAGTGAGCTCATGTCATCGGTTCTTGTATTGTAATACACACTGTAGAACGCGATACGTGTCCTCTCCGCCTTGGCTGTGAAGTTCACACTAGCAACTTGGAAGGTGGAGTTAGAGTCAGGCGTGTAGTGAAAATTTTGTGCCTGGTCCCCTGCAAACGCCATTACAGCCAGTGGTTCCTTGCATTTGTCCCCAGCGTGCCCCAAAAAGAAGGTCAAGCTATATAGCTTGTCTGGTCTGGTTTCCACCATTTGAGAAATGATGCCTTCCTTGCCGGAAACCAACTCCACGGCACGTTTGCCTTCTGGGACAGCATAATGGTTGGAATCAATGTATCGAACCGCCCTGGTTGATTCGACCATCCATCCTGGTAATGGGGATGTCTCTTCGTCGAGGTTGGTCGGGAGCAAGACACCAAGAGATACATTTTGGAACATCCAAGGGCCAAATTCAAAGCCACTGTTAACTACTGCATTGTCTGAAGAAAACATAAAACAAGGTGAAATTCAATCAACAACGTGGTGAGAAAAACATTTCAAAATATTCATTCCGGTTCCTCGAGATGTAGAAAATACAAAGTAAATGTTTCCCGGATATATCACAATTGTCAGAAACAAAAAATTTAACAATTATTTTACTCATGGCGAGAAAAAAAAAAGGTTAAGATATGCGTGTTAAACATGGTGAGCAGTGACCACAGTTGATTCGACGGTTCAGAGTATGAGAAACATATACGTAATTTATAACAACCACCACGTAACATAGATTTGTAAAGTTGGTGGCTTGACTGGGGTTTTCGTATTAATGATCCTACCTTATTTTTTTTTCCAAAGCTGCTTTCTCTTAGGGCAAAGTTACTACGCTGCTATTGTAATTGTAAATAAGGATATTAAATCTAGACCTAACATTTTCCACATTTTGCTACATTCAAAAAAGAAAAGAAAAAGCAGTCCCTTGGCTCATCTTTTACCTAAGAAAACCAGTACGTAATTTGTTTAACTTTTTGTTTCTCCATTGAAGTCCAACTTTACTAGCAATAAAATTGTTACCTCTACTCTAGGGTAAGATCCAGCAATTTAGGGGATAGGGGTCCATGAATGGAAATAAGTCTACCGGTTAGTACCTCCTTGGGACAATGATCTTCGAATTTTCTCGGTACCTTATCTTGAAAAATAGTACCTAATCCCAAGACACAATTTTGAGACTACACAACTCTCACTATTACAACAAGCTTCACACGTTTAATGTGACCCATAATGTCCCATACCAAAAAAGTGAACGCAATAACTATAAAAAAAAAAGAAGGAAAAAAGGAAAAAGAGAGAGAAATTGTATAGTGTTGTTTACCTTTGGGCTGATTAGGGGTAACAAGTTTTTTAATGGCAATATCATCAATGATGGGCCCACATTCCGGGTCATCTTCCATGCCGGTGTTCCGGAAAACCAACGGCACTATATCCTCCTCTGCCTCGAATGAAATCGAGTAAGGGTCCCACCCTTGCACGTTGTACAATGTTTGGAGGTCTACCGACTGTGAAGCAGGTGGCACGGACACATTCAATGACTCAAGTTGCGCGCACGTGCGGGCCGCACTGAAGGTAACTGCGTACGTGGACCCTTTCTCCACCGTTACTTCTTGGCTGATCTCTGCGTCATTCCCCAATCTAACGGCTTTCGAGCCTCCGGGCACGATGAGGAGCATCCCTCCGCTCACTTTTTCCCCAGAAGACACCAGCTCCACTCTGCCTTTTGTTCTCCAGCTCGGGATCTCCGTCGGCCCATCCGCTATTGCCTCGCTTGGGAAGCCGTTCGAGGGTCGTGCCTCGAAATCACCATTTGCCACCAATCCTTCACAACAAAAGACAACGAATTTATAACCAACTTAGGAGCATTTTTTTGGTACCATAAGAGTAAAGTTTGATAGACCAGAATCTTAGGTAAATTTTAACATATATTATAAGCCTTGATTACAGCTCCAATAGAATCAAATCTTAGGCTTATTTACACAAATTACAACATGGGGCTGAATTTACACATTTATGCATCAATATATTGCATGGGTATTAACAACCAAAAGCTAGTAGGTATACTATAGGAAGAAAATAAATCTTTGGATAATCTATCTTGGTTACTAGCTTCAAAGTGGAGGCCAGCTCATGCTCATGCCCTAATAAGAAAACGAAACTTTGTCACAGAAAAATAAATGAAAAGTACCCAGACTCGCATAAAATAAGCTGCAAACAAAAACGAAACTTTAATTATAAAAATAAATATAATAATGACCAACGTATTTATCAATCAGTATTCGACATTTATTCTCCAAGTCTGTAAATTATCATACAAGTTGGGGGAAGGGGGAAATGAAAATGTCGATGGTGGCCGCATAAAGGCCGTGACTAGTACCATCCAGCTTGAAACATGAGCCAGTGATCACCGTGTGGGGCCTACCCACCGTTTCAGCCATTATTTTCTACGCTAGTCTCCTCTACTTTGACTCCACAATAGAAATTCAAAAAAAGAAAAAAAACCTGGTAGAAATGCGTTCTAATTTTTTATATATTTTTTATATTGGCCAAGTAGAAATGCAGGCTTACGACAGTGAATGCGAATCTTTTACGGAACGGAACTAAGCTGGAAATTTGGACGATGCACTAAAAGGACAAGGATTGTTTGCAGAAACAACCCTTGTCTTTTGTTAAACTAAGATTAAAAAAGAAGAAGATGTAATTGGCATGAATATATGTTCCTCTTTGGTCATTTCACTCACCTTAGAACAAGGCGAAAAGGGAACATGAAGGACTCATTCGTCAAAATCCTTAACTCACTTCTATTCTATTCTATTCTATTCTATACCAACACTCACCTTTCCCACCTTTTACTTTTTGACATAGCCACATTTATTTTTTTCTCAATTTTCTTCTATTGTTTTACTATCGTTTCTTACTTGAAAGAATAGACCTTTGAAGTTCAACATTTGCCATTAAAAAAGCTACCAACTACCGAGTCATCCAGCTTGGCCATAAAGTTTGCTACTATTAACTATGACTTTGGTATCTAAATATAGGTTGATGCTATAGCTTTCGGCCAATCGATCACTCATGGCTTGTGCAAAATGCTTTTAACCCCACTAGACTGAGTGATAATGTAGTTGACAACCGACAATGACTGCCAAACAAATTCACGTAATACGTTTAATTATTGTGGTGCAGTTAAACCCTTTAAAGCTTCCTCACTACTCACTAGTAAAGAAATAATAAGTATTTAGAGGAATAACAGGCTTGCATACTTAAAGTGAGAAAGGATCTCCAAGAAACACTCAATTATGGTGGGACAGATAATGATACAGTGGAGTGCTACATTTAAAGTTTGTTTCAAAGTATTAACAGTCAGTAACTGCATGCATGATTAGACTCTTTTGAATTTAGAAAAAGAAAAGAATAAAAAGAACCAAAAGATCTTAAACATTTAATGGCCCACGTTTAGACTTTTCTAAAAATAAATAAAAATCAAATCAGCTTAAGTTGTAGTATAGAGTTATTCAGGTTAGTGCTGGCTGTGTTGGAGCATAAGTAAAGCTCACTCTTTAGTCTTTACTGAAAACGGCGTCGATCTAATGGCTTTATCGAAGGAAAAGAGTAAAAGATATTATGGAGTTTAATTGGAAAGAGGAGAATCTTTGCAGGAAATGAGGGAATTCATGTGGGCATTTGCAGGAGAAAATGGATAGAGGATTTGTCACTGAAATATATGGGCATTTTAATTGCAGTCCGCTGGTGTGAAAAACCTAAGTCTATTCATTGTTGTTTGAATGTACCAAAAAAAAAATTGTTCTTTGAAGGGATCAATGAATGACAAGGAATGGAAGAACTAAACCTCTTTAAGCAAATCAACTGAAATCCAAATCACATGGTAATTTTGTAATAATAATCAAAATCACTAAAGCTTATAGACAACCAAATCCCCAACATAAGATAACTCCCTTCCCCCCGAAAAAAAAAGACTGTAGCTAGCTAATGCAATTAACACTTTTAACAGATCTCCTGCATAACAAAAGCCCCGGGAAGCATAATCCAAAAAGAACCAATGCAAGAAGTCGAAAAGATGTTCTCAAAAAAAAGGCAAAAAGGGAAATGAGGGTAGTACGTATGCAGATGGAGAATGATGGAAGAAAGGAGATGAGTACTTACCATCTTCAGTTAGAGCTAGAGTAGAGAAATGAGGGAAGATAAGCATAAAAAGGAAGAGGCATCTCTTTATTGCGGAGCTCTTGGCCATCGTCTTCTTTGCCAAACTCTCCTTCGCACTTCTCTGGTAAAAGGGCTTGAGTCTCTGTTGTGATGAGGGATTTGAGACAGAGCAGGCAGGGTCTTTTTATCCACGGATTCCAGTACTATATCGTCTTTTTCTTCTTAACTAGTTAGTACCATATCGTCTTTTACACTTTAGCTTTTCCAGTTAAAGCAGTTACCGTATATATAATTTTTATTTGATCGCTGTAACTTCGTTACTTTGGCCATCATATTTTCCTTTTCCTTTATTATTTGTCTGAGGTTTTAGGTGTCCTGCAATTATATTTAGTTGTCGATTAAATTTGAATCACTTTTTACGATGATCAGCCAATGAGACATTTGTTCTTGTCGGCGGTAATAAGAGTTTGAGTTTTTGAAGTGTTATAATTTGAAATTTAGCTTTTTAAACTTTTGTTAATTTGGTGATTTTAGTTAAATTTAATTCTTAATATTTTAAAAAGAGTTATATGAAATTTTTTTTAAAAGTTGAAATAATGTTTTTTAATAAGAATATTAAGAGTTTATATACAATCCATGTGTACTTTAATTTATTTATTTATTTTAAATTTGTATCAATTTGAGTTTAGATACAATTTATGTGTACTCTAGTTTTTTTTTTTTTTAAATTTGTATGAATTTTTTTACATATTTTTAATTTTTAAATTATTTGTTGACATGATATAAAAAAACAAATGATTTTAAGTTAGCATGATGTGGACATAGACTGTAATGTGAACTGCCACGTCAACAATGATAAAATTAATGCTTTAATCACTATTTTCGTTCAAAACGATTTGACTCTTTTTAAAAAGTTAAGGATCAAATTTAGCTAATAATAATGTTTAAATTGATAGAATATGTAAACATTGAGAGTCAAACTTATCATTATGCATTTTGGAATTTGAGCCTTTAAATTCAAATATACATAGATATTTTTATATTAATTATGAATTTAAGTTTCGCTATATATATATCATGTTAAGATGTATTTTAATTTTTAATTTTGTTATGTTTTTTATTAGTTGTTTCTAATTATAATTACTCAAATATGCATTATTTATGATTGTAATTTCACTGTACTTGTAAAGTACCTTAAAAACCCCTTTTGAGCATTATCAATTCAACAATGTAAACCAACAAGGTATTGATTAAAATGGCAAGGTTTGAAGCCTTGAAAATTTTAATGTCCTAGGTTTTACTTCCATCATGAGTAAATACTATGTTTTGATTCTCTCTATATATTATAGCCATAAGTTTAACCATATGTAAGTCTTGTCCAAATTTATTTCAGACTTAGATTTAAGAGAAATTATTATATAAACCCTTCCCACCACATAAGACATGAATTTAACCAATAAAATTATAACATGTCAATATTTATTTCCACATCAGCTACCAATATCAACTACATCTCTTTCCTACTCCTTCAATACTGCACTAGTCTTTTATGGACCAAAACACTTTCCCAAACAATGAAGAAGGAAAAGCTTGCTCAAATTTACTGTTTTGATAAATAGAAAATGAAAACCATTGACACTAAAGTTGTTGAGAAGATTTCATGAGTTTAGCTGTATGTTAGATAAGTCCTGAAGAATATGAAAACCTTAAGTTTTGACAAGAAACTGATGTATCCGAGATCCTTTAGAACTTTAATGACTAATTCTTCTGATCCTTTCATAACTCCTATGCAAAGCAAAGGGCGGAATAGTTCACAGTCGTCGAGGGTTTTGACGGCACAGATACTAGTTGACTAGAAGTACTTTCTCTAGAATCAATGAGACAACTAACACACACGCCTTAGAAAAAAAGATGGATCAACTAACACAGAATCATGAGACAACTCCACTTCCTGGGTCGTCAAAGCATTAAAATGCCAACAGATCAATTGGTTCCTTGGACTGATTTACAGTAGTTTCAATTGAAAATATTTTCGTCGATTTACCCTTCAATTGCCATGTTCAAGACAGAAACTTCATTGAATCTTTTTGCGAATGCTATATACATAATTAACTGTCCAGGTTCGGGTAATTCAAGCGTTGTCCTTATTTGGACTTCTCAGTATGATGCTTTGTTAATTTTGTTCACTCTATTGTTTCCATTTTTTTAAAATTTTATGTAAAAGTTAGTGTTTTTTTTTATGGAAAAAGCTATTAGATTTGTCGTAATGGTTTATATTTTCTTTAATTTTGTTTCAATGAACATCACCTTCATATATGATGTGTGTATTTTATAAGCAACAGTAAAAGAGGGGAAACCTGATCATGATTTCAGAGTGACACAGGGCACAATGGTGAATTTTTTTATTACATTAGCGTAAGAAGTTATTGTTGCAAATATGGTGCAGTGGAGTCAGAGGATTAGGGAAGAGATGCAGTTGATATTTGTAGCTGACATGGAAAAATAATCCAGACATGAAAAAAATTAATGATCTGTTATGATTTTATTGGTCCAATTGTACTTTATATTGTTTATAATTATAATTATTCATGTATCATTATTTATTAAAAAATATAAATATTATATTAATTGTTGACCTAAAAAGATTTTTATTGATTGCTCAGTTAAAGACTTCGTTTTTTCTTCTCTCTTGACTTAACCTAAAGATTTTATCAATGAAAGTCCCTCATTCCTCAGCTCTTTCCTTTTCTTCCAACCTTACCTCTTTTATCTTTTCTTTCCTCCCTTTTATCCACTCTTTCACCATTTTCCAAGCTTCAAAATCGGATAGGTGGTTGAACTGGTTAGGCCATTAGTTCAGTCTAGAGGTGTGCATGGGCCGGGCTACCCGGCCTGGCCCGGCCTGAAGGCCCGCCCGAAATGTGAGAGGGTTTGGGCAAAAATATAGGCTCAAAAAATGGGCTTGGAAAAAAAATAAGGCCCGTTTAAAAAATGGGTCTGGCCTCGGGTAAGGTATTTTTAGCCCGGGCCCAGCCCGGCCCAAACTCACTAAAGGACAAAAAAATCTGCATATATATTTTTTATTTTTGAATGTTATTTTCTTGTTGTTTTCTCCATATTTTGCTACCATTTTACTATTATGTTGCTATTATTTTGTTGTTATTGTTTGAATATTGTATAAAATTTATTTTATTGTTAATTTTCTTATTATTTTAAAGGCATTTGTTAAATTTTTTTTATTATTTTAGAAGCATTTGCTTGTTAAGTTGCATTTATCTTAGTGTTATTTAAGTCTACATATTTTTCAAAATTTATTTTCAATTTGTCGGGAAATATTTATTTTGATATTTTTAGTATTTTTGATATATTATATATATTTAAAAATAATAAAAAAAATATAAAAAATTAATACGGGCGGGCCGGGACCGGGTTTTAGTATTTTTATCCGGGTTGGGCTTGGGCAAAATTTTATGCCCATTTTTTGGGCCCGGCCCGGCCCGAGCCCAATAAATGAGCATGATTTTTTAGTTGAGCCCGACCCGAACCCGGCCCAGCCCTGTCCATGAACACCTCTAGTTCAGTCCTTCTGGTTTGATTAAATAAATCATTAAAAATTAATACAAAATTAAAAATTCGGTTCAATTGGTCTATATTGATTCTCGAATCAACAAATTCAAATCCTCTCTTTAGACTAGTATCCCGTCTAATTTCCGATCCAATTAGTTTGACCAGATTGATCCAACCATGTTCAAATAACCTAACCATTTCCCCAATTTGAGTAAACCTTTAATTTCCTTAGCCATATTTAAGTCACACCTCCTTAAGGCCGAATAGTGTGGTTTTTTTATTCGCTCATAGTTATTGGTTTTTTGTCGAAGGGAGATTTGGACCTGATCTAGTTCATCAATGACTTTGAGCTCAAATCCAAGATCCAGTTGAGGTTGGTTTAAATCAACTCCATCATAGCTTTGAGCAACCTTCGAATGTGTTTGGCGTTGGTTCTTGGTTCTACTTGGGTTGTGCCCCCCTCGGAGGCTACAACGTAAGCCTTTGCGAAGAGACTAGGCTTCTTGTTTAGCCGAGTTCCCTCACCTTTAAAGTCTCTTGTTATATAGAGTTATTTTTTTAGTTCTAAGCTTGTCATGGTGGCATGAATGCCTCAGCTTAAATCATGCTTTTATCTTTTGAATTGTGCTCATTTTTGCATTTGGGTATCTATTTTTTTGTCTCATTTTAGTATATAAACTATTATTTTCATCTTAATTTACTCATAAATAAAAAAAATTATTGGTAGAAATGTGACATATGACAATTCTTATTTGGTATTGACAAATTTTTGAGTAAAATGAAACAAAAATGATAGTTGAGTTATCTAAATGGGACAAAAAGTTAAAATACCAAAATGAAAAAAAAAATAATTTAGAGGTTAAATCATTACAAAAATTTTAAAAATATATAATTTAATAATTTAAATGAAAATTTTTAGAATAATTTATTGACCATTTTGTAACTTTTTAAGATTAAATGACAAAACATATAACTTGTGACAATTGTTAATTTTTGGAGCAAGATGTTTAAAGATTTTTACCAACTAGTTCAAAAGAAATATTTCCCTAATTAACACATCTGATCAAGTTAGATACAAAAATATACAGTCACCCAAAAACAACAACAACAATATATCATAATTGGATTCAGGCATCATTGTTAGAGATTAAACAGTGTAATCCAGGTCCGGCCCAAATAATTACAGTAAAAATAGGCCTTTGAATAATACCGTACGGTTTCTCTCCGTCAAAGCGCGTCAGCTAGAGCCCAGGATAACAAGGCTGCGGAAGAACAATGAGTTCCTCCTCTACAGCTCTTCGAGAACTGCAGCGGGACCTCGAAAACAAAGCCAACGATCTTAGCAAGCTCCAGAAAGGCAAGACAAACGAGACCCATTCTCAGCTTCTTCTCTTTTTTTTTCTTTATTTCCTATTTGCTTTCAAATATTACGATTGAGAAGCCCTATAGTTTTATTTATGTATTCGTTGAATGGCCTCTCGCCAGATATAGCCAAGAACCATCAAGTCAGGAAGAAGTACACTATTCAGTTAGGAGAGAACGAGCTAGTCCTAAAGGTTTCCTTGGGTTTTCGTTATTTTGCTGATTGAATTGATTGATTAATTATTTAGCTTTCAAATGATTTTTGATGATTATTTGTTCTTTTGCTGGAAAAAAAATGTTATTAGGAGTTGGATTTGTTAAACGAGGATGCAAATGTGTATAAGTTGATAGGTCTAGTGCTTGTGAAACAAGATTTAGCGGAGGCTAACGCCAACGTTCGTAAGAGAATTGAGTACATCTCTGCTGAATTGTACGCTTCCTTTCACATTTTATCTTTTGTCTTTGCTTTTGTTGCTAAAAAATATTACGGATGGTTTCTATTGGTCTTGTATAAGAATCATTGATAGTATTATTTTGCCCGGACATTTTGAGGCAATGTTAAGCACTATGATTCAGATACAAAGTCGGGGTTAGGGTGGTGTTCGGATTATGAGTTTTTACTGTAAATGAGTGGGTTTTCAAATGTGGTTTCCAAACCTGAATTTTGCGACCCAACTAAAATTCCAAATTAAGCTAAGTTGGTTTCATTTTAAGTAATATCTCATTCCATGCGGATATATTCCCATAATAACATGTTTGTCTGGGGTTCAGTATTAAAAGTCGATTTCTTATTTATTTGAAAGTAGAGGGTATGCTTTTCCCTGATCCTTCTAGAGTTGTAACCAGATGTACTTCCTCTGTTACTTTTTTCTTTTGACATGCTTAAGCAGTAACCTTGTATCTGCATTTTTTTGTTAATTCTGCAATGTGCATCATGTGATATTGTAATTATCATTCTATAGTTGCATGTGTATGAACTTTAAGACTTTATTTCTGTCAACAGGAAGCGACTTGATGGATCTCTTCAAGATTTGGAAGAGAAACAACACAGCAAAAGAGAAGCGGTTGGTTTTCTTTTTCTTAAAGTGCTTTACTTGTGCTGTTTTGATGCCTATATAAATTGTCTCTATTTGACTCTAAACAACACTGGCACAACATGTTTATGAATTGTGAAAGAATTCTATTATGTTTAGTTAAACAAATGAAGGCTGTTAGATAATCATTCAGAGGCATGATTATTTATGACATGAAAATTTTGACGTGAGACTAAGATTGATTGTTAGTATGGTTCAAAAGCATTAAGCAAGGTTTGTTTTATCCTGCTTGCTACTAAATCCTTGTTACAAGGGTTTTTGGGTCTTGATGAGTACCTGAAATAGGTGATATCATTGGGGTGCTAATTTGCTAATACTCTGTATGTCTACTTTTGGGTCCTAGCTTGCAGTATTTACTTAGTTGGCTTTGCCTGATTCATCAAGGTCCAATTTCATTTAAATTTGTTCTTATTTTAAACTTCTGTGTTGTTTACAAATTTGTTGGTTTGCCTTTTGCATTCCACAGACTTAGCTGTTAACATCTCGGATTAAATTTCTTTTTTATTTTTTCTCTAAAATACCATGGCCATTTTACAAACTGCTTTTTACATGGATGCATCTTGCTGTTTGGCTTTTATGAAAGTTGCCTACTTGCCTCCTGGTAAACTAGAATACAACAATCATATAAGTTCCTGTTAAATCCACAAGATATGAAATCAAATTGTGTTTTGGTATACTAGAAAATGTCTTTTTCCTTTTAAGTTGAACTCTAAGAAAATGTAATTAGATTTATAAGCCATATTTTCTTTGCGCTCTTTTCTACCCCCTCTCATGCAACGTTTCTAATTTATATTTTGCAAAAAGTTGCATCATGAGTATGCATTTCTTGCTAAGCCTAACAAATGCTAGTATTGAGTAAAAGCAAAAATTGAATTTGATCCATTGGCTTTGTATGCACTAGATATTGAAGGTGCAGCAGAGGATTCAATCTCATCAAGCCGGAAAAGCCAAGGCTTAGCCCATCTTCATATGTTTTGCCCTGGTGAACATTATCATTCTAGTGGCATGATATTCTATGACCCATAGTTGTAAATCATGATTGGATGCCTTGGTTGGAGCTGTAATCGAGTGTTCTTGAACCATAGTTGTAAAAGTTACAGTGTGTGGTTGCCTCTTTAACTATGGTCCTTAACAGTCATGGCAAGATCAGAAGCTGTTCTAAGCAATGCATTTTCTGCCTTATTGGTTTGAATTTTTACTCCATTCATATTTTTCTAATATTATCAACCGCGCCCTCTGCTCTTTCCCATTACCCAACAAATGTTGATATGTTAATCCAGCAGGAATTATTGATGGGGTCTTTTTAGCGTAGCCAGATTTTTGCTTACAAAAATAACAAGGCTTGGTAGCCTGAAAGGGCCCAGGGTAAATGTTATAAGAAGCAGATGGATTCAAATAGCTCCATGTTCAATTCATACATGAACTAAAACTTTAAAAATAAAACGAATAGATTTGCTAATACTTATTTATTGGGTTAAAAGAGGACAAAAGAAATTTCAAGCTTGTTGATGGCTTCTTTTGAGTGCTTGTATGCATTAAGTTTTAGAAGCATCTTTATCCATAAATAATGATGGATTTATAATTCGATTTTCTTTCCTTAGAAAAGAGATTTCTAATTTCTAGGTAAAATCGAATGAAATTATGAGAACTTAATGATATCATTTTAATTCCTTAAATGAAAGTAAAAAAATAAACTTCTTTTTCCGTCTTCAAGTTCCTAAACTATTCTATCACATTTTGCATTTTCGAGAGAGGTAGTTTGTTGCTGGGGTCGGGCAGCAACTTAAGGCTACCTTTCCCCTCTCCGTCTCCTTCCTTGCCTTTTTTCTCCCCCTCTTGCCCTTGTCCTTTTCTTCCATCGCCTCTCAAGCTCACGACAGACTTAGCTCCGGTCACCATGGGCTCTTTTCCTCCCCCTTTCTACTATTTTCTCCTATCCGTTTTTATGTTATGGTTTGCTTTTGTTTTACTTGAGGTTCAGTTGCGTGCTGCATTCTAGCGATACCAACGTTTGGTTTGATGGGCTCTTCCGGAGGGGGTGTTTGGCCTCTGTATCGGGTGATTTTCATCACCCCTAGTACTTCGAGTTCGCAGAGCAATTCTAAGGTGTATGACTCCGTCAGAAAGCTTTTGTGGTTGGATTTGTTGGGAAGAAACCGAACAACCGAAACAAAGTAAAAGCACAACCGGTGTTCTTTCTCTCCTTATAACTTCTGTCAAAAATTATGGCAAGCACAATAGCACAAGATATGTTCTCTAGCAACCTTAATCAACCACAAATCAACTAATGCAACCACAACAAAAATAAATAGAGACACCGGTATTTTTACGTGGAAAACCCCTTTAAATCAAGGGTAAAAACCACGGGACTTTAGAGTCCGATAAAGAGCTCTACTATCATCAAATGTTCGACTACAAGATCACAATATCAAGCCTACAACAAGCATTCAACTCCGACAAGGCTAACAATATGTAATCTTTAGCAAAAGAGAGAAAAATGAGAGAATATCACCAAAAACGTAGCTGCTGAAAAATGGGTATTTCCGACGCTACAAGTCTCGGATGAAAAATCCGACCGTACAAAGTCAAAAACACCTTATCACCTAGCTGCTGTCCAAAATCAGCTCAATCGAACCACGGATGGACCTTCGATCGAGGAGTTGATCACTGCTGCACCAAGCTTGAAAAACTGATTTTTTTTTCTATTCTCTCTTTTTCTCCAACGAGCTTCAATCTCACTCTCTGTTTCTCTCTGGATGTAATTGAGAATTTTGCTCTCAATTAAGAATGCTGCCCACTCCCACGTTAAAAGACCAAAAAATTGGCTTTTGACAAAATCAATAAAGAAGGCAAAACATTGTGGCAGAAAATATGGGTTTCCCACATAGTGGGACCCATAACCAACAAATCTCCCCCTCCAACTATGTGGGGAATGCCTCCATGCCGGAGGTCAAACAACATGCTTCAAACTTTCCTCTTGGTAAGGCCTTCGTCAACATATCAGCACCATTATCATTAGTGTGTATCTTCTCAAGCTCTAACAGCTTAGCTTTAAGAACATCTCGTATCCAATGGTACCTCACATCAATATGCTTAGATCTAGCATGAAAAGTTGAGTTCTTACCAAGATGAATAGCACTCTGGCTATCACAGTACAGGACATACTTCTCCTGAGTAAAACCAAACTCATGCACAAACTTCTTCATCCAAAGCATCTCCTTACACGCTTCGGTTGTTGCAATGAACTCTGATTCGGTGGTGGACAATGCAACACACTTTTGCAGTCTCGATTGCCATGCCACAGCTCCCCCTGCATAAGTGATTAAGTAACCTGAAGTAGATCTCCTCGAGTCAATGTCTCCGGCCATGTCTGAATCTGTATACCCAACAAGAACAGGTTTCTCATTGCCGAAACAAAGTTTCATGTTGGAAGTGCCACGAAGATATCTCATAATCCACTTCACTGCATTCCAATGCTCTCTGCCTGGATTAGAAAGAAACCGACTAACTGTACCAACGGCATAAGCCAAGTCTGGTCTCATGCAAACCATTGCGTACATCAAACTACCCACGGCTGAAGAGTAAGGAATTTTCTGCATCTCTTCCTTCTCATTTTCTGTGGAAGGACTATGCTTAACACTCAATCTAAAGTGCATAGCAAAGGGAGTATTCACCGCTTTAGCTTTGTCCATACTAAACCTTTGAAGTACTTTCTCAATGTACCTCTCTTGTGATAACCATAATTTCTTGGCCTTTCTATCACGTGTCAGTCTTATGCCAAGAATTTGCTTTGCTGGCCCCAAATCCTTCATTGCAAAGGATTTACTCAACTCTTGTTTCAACTTCTCAATTCTAGAAGCATTCTGACCAACAATAAGCATATCATCAACATAGAGCAAAAGAATAATAAAATCATCACCAGAGAATCTCTTAACAAACACACAATGATCAGAAGTAGTCTTCTTGTAGCCTTGCTCCCCCATAACAGACTCAAACTTCTTGTACCATTGCCTTGGAGCTTGCTTCAAACCATACAAGCTCTTCTTCAATCTGCACACATAGTCCTCTTTCCCTTGTGCAACAAAACCCTCTGGCTGCTCCATGTAAAGCTCTTCTTCCAAGTCACCATGAAGAAAAGCAGTTTTCACATCCATTTGTTCAACCTCTAGGTCATAACAAGCTGCCAAACTCAGTATAGTTCTGATAGAAGACATCTTCACAACCGGAGAAAATATTTCTTCAAAATCAACCCCCTTTTTCTGAGTATAACCCTTGACGACCAATCTAGCTTTGTATCGTGGAGATGAAGACTTCTCTTCTTGCTTCAACCTGTAAACCCACCGATTCTTAAAAGCTCTTTTGCCCTTAGGCAGTTTCACCAATTCAAAAGTATGGTTCTCATGCAATGATTGAAGTTCGTCTTTCATCGCTTCAACCCACTGATCTTTGCATTCACTCTCCATAGCCTCTTCATAACATTCAGGTTCTCCTCCGTCAGTCAAAAAAACATATTCATCAGGAGAATACCTGACAGAAGATCGTCGATCTCTGGAAGACCTTCGAAGTGGAACTGCTGGTGGAGCTATAGGTGCTTGTTGTTGATCATTCATAACATCATCCATGGGAGTATCAAAGTCACCTATAGTCTGATGGTCACCACTAACATCACCATGCACATCATCTTGGATAGGATCTGGTAAAGAGCCTAGAGGAACTGGATTCACATCGATCAAGTCACCACTACCTTGTGAATCCATTTTCTCCGTCTTATCAATGTCATCAATGGTCTGATACTCAATGAAGACAACATCTTTGCTTCTCACGAGTTTCTTCTGAACTGGATCATAGAGTCTATAACCAAACTCACCATCTAGACCATAACCAATAAAAATGCATTGTCGAGCCTTGGCATCCAACTTGGATCTTTCATCCTTTGGAACATGAACAAATGCTTTACAACCGAACACACGTAGGTGATCATATGACACGTCTTTACCAAACCAAACTCTATCTGGCACATCACCTTTCAAAGGAACACTAGGAGACAGATTTATCACATGTGTCACTGTATTCAAAGCTTCAGCCCAAAACGATCTTGGTAACTTTGCATCTGACAACAAACATCTGACTCTCTCAATCAATGTTTGGTTCATTCTTTCAGCTAACCTATTTAATTGTGGAGTCTTTGGTGGTGTTCTCTGATGTCTGATTCCCTGTCGCAGACAATACTCATGAAACGACCCTATGTACTCGCCACCATTATCAGTACAAATGCACTTCAACTTCTTCCCAGTTTCCCTTTCAACTGATGCTTGAAACTGTTTAAACACCTCAAAGACTTGATTTTTAGACTTCAAAGTGTAAACCCATAGCTTTCTTGAACAATCATCAATGAAAGTCACAAAGTAAAGTGCACCACCATGTGATCTTACTTTTATCGGACCACAAACATCTGAATGGACCAACTCTAGCAACTCTGATTTCCTATGAGGAGGATGGCTTCTAAATGAAACTCTTTTCTGCTTTCCTGCTAGACAATGAGCACAATTCTTCAGTGTAGCATTCTTTAAACCCGAAAGTGGATTCTTCTTCACTAAACAGCTAAGCCCCTTCTCACTCATGTGACTGAGTCGTTTATGCCACAACTCAGTTGAGCTGTCATTCAGTGTCACATTCACTATCTCTCGAGAAGTCAAAGCTTGCATCAAGTACAAATTTGAGCTCTTCTTTCCTCGAGCCACAACTAAGGAGCCTTTAGTCAGCTTCCACTGCCCTTCACTGAAGGTGTTACAAAATCCCTCATCATCAAGCTTTCCTGCAGAAATCAAATTCAAACGGACATCCGGTGCATGTCTGATATCCTTGAGAGTTAACTTTGTTCCATTGTTACTCACCAAGCTAACATCTCCCATACCAATAACCGAAACCAAACCATCATTACCCATCTTCAATACCCCAAACACCAGGAGTATAAGATGTGAAGAATTCCTTCCTCGACGTGACATGAAGTGATGCACCAGTATCAATCACCCAACTAGTCTCGTCGCATGCTAGGTTGACCAAATTCTCATCACAAATAACTAACAGATCTTCACGAGTAACAGTAGCAACACGCTCGGATTTTTCATCGTCATTTCGATCGTGTTTATCACCACCACCTTTGTTCTCTTTCTTCCACTTGAAGCAATATTTCTTGATATGACCTTTCTTACCACAATGATGACACTCAAGATTCTTGTATCTCGATCTTGACTTGCTTCGGCTTTTATCTCTACCCTTTCTATCTTTGTCTCTGTTTCTCCCCCTGTTCTCGATAACCAACACCTCGGACTGTGATGTAGAACCCTGAGATCTTCTTCTAACCTCTTCATTCAACACACCACTCTTAGCCAAATCCAAAGTAATAATACCCTGTGGGGCAAGAATTAATGAGTGAGACTCTAAAGGTCTCCAAAGAGTCTGGTAGAGTAGCAAGCAACCAAAGTCCTAAAATCTCGTCATCAAATTTGACACCCATACCAAGCAACTGATTCATCACACTCTGAAATTTACTAACATGGTCAGCTATAGACATTCCTTCTTTATATTTCAGCGCCATCATTTTCTTCCGCAAAAACAACTTGTTATTACCCGACCTCGAAGCATACAAGCTTTCAAGCTTCTCCCACAATGTTCGAGCATGTGTCTCTTGATCAATGTGGTTGTAAACATTTTCTTCAACAAATTGCCGAATAAAGCCACACACTTGTTGATGCTCAAATTCCCATTCTTCATCACTTTTCGAATCGGGTTTTTGAGTAGTAAAGACCGGAAGATGCAAAGCCTTCACAAACAACAAGTCCTTCATTTTATTCCGCCAAAGTTGATAATTTGTGCCATTCAACATAATCATCTTGCTTGTATTAATTTCCATAATTACCTGACACAATCACCAAGCTCTGGTACCAGTTTGTTGGGAAGAAATCGAACAACCGAAACAAAGCAAAAGCACAACCGGTGTTCTTTCTCTCCTTATAACTCTTGTCAAAAATTATGGCAAGCACAATAGCACAAGATATGTTCTCTAGCAACCTTAATCAACCACAAATCAACTAATGCAACCACAACAAAAATAAATAGAGACACTGGTATTTTTACGTGGAAAACCCCTTTAAATCAAGGGTAAAAACCACGGGACTTTAGAGTCCGATAAAGAGCTCTACTATCATCAAATGTTCGACTACAAGATCACAATATCAAGCCTACAACAAGCATTCAACTCCGACAAGGCTAACAATATGTAATCTTTAGCAAAAGAGAGAAAAATGAGAGAATATCACCAAAAACGTAGCTGCTGAAAAATGGGTATTTCTGACGCTACAAGTCTCGGATGAAAAATCCGACTGTACGAAGTCAAAAACACCTTATCACCTAGCTGCTGTCCAAAAATCAGCTCAATCGAACCACGGATGGACCTTCGATCGAGGAGTTGATCACTGCTGCACCAAGCTTGAAAAACTGATTTTTTTTTCTATTCTCTCTTTTTCTCCAACGAGCTTCAATCTCACTCTCTGTTTCTCTCTGGATGTAATTGAGAATTTTGCTCTCAATTAAGAATGCTGCCCACTCTCACGTTAAAAGGCCAAAAAATTGGCTTTTGACAAAATCAATAAAGAAGGCAAAACATTGTGGCAGAAAATATGGGTTTCCCACATAGTGGGACCCATACCCAACAGGATTATCTCCGGTTTCTTATATCACCAGATAGTCTCGAACAGATGTTTTGCCTTTCTCAACCGAACCTTGGTGGTGAAAACGATGACTAAGAACTTGGGATTGCTGTTTGTACGAGCCCATTTTGCCCGGGCCCATACCAACAAAATAACCCAAATAATAAACCCAAAAGTAACAGCCCATTTACAAACCCAAACTCTGACCCAAAATTTAAACCCAAACAAATTAAAACCCTAAAAGCCCAATCAGCCCACAACCTTAACTAATTTTCAGCAAACAAAAAAAACTAGCCGCTCCTCCCTCTGTCCCCAAGATTCAGTCGCTCCATGCTACCTCTGCCCTTGGCCATCATGTGCACCACCCACACCTGACACACCTGCAACAGAGACAAAAACAACAGCAAAAGGAAGCATGCGAGGAATGGGGAAAAGAATAAACAAAAGAACGAAAACAAAAATAGGAAATGAATGCTTTATAGATCGGCTTTAAAAAGCCAAAATCGATCACAAAAGGCGGGGGATGAACGCTCACTGGGCACAATATACGTTTCTGCATACATACATAAACAAAAAAATCCAGTATAAAGGTGATCTTTAGTTTTTTCTTCCCTCTTTCTTTTCGGATCTATTTTTGGTTTGCTAGATTTCTTTTAATTTATGGATCGACACCAAGGAAAACCCAATGATCTCTGAAATGAAGAGATTTAGGTGAGGGTCGAATGTTCTTCTCAACTTTTTTCTTCTTTGTTTTTTGTTTTATTTTCAAAGAAGCAAAGCACAATTTAAAGTTTTTTTTAAAAAAAAAAGGGAAATGAGATGGATTGGTTTACCAGATCTCCATGATTGCAATCTTCACAGGCAAAGGTTGGGTTGTTGACCGCACGTCGTCGGCCATTAGTCCAATATTGGCTCGTCGTCTGCTAGCCAAATGAAACCCTATCATTTGGGGGTTAATGGCTGCTACTACTTCTAAAAAAATGGTTGAAATTAGATTATGTTTGAAGGAAAGGGGGTTTAAAATCCTTCACAAAGCCACGCGGCACTGTTTATAGCAGTAAAGGTCTGCGCATTGGCCCAAAAAAGTGAAATAGATTTGCACCATTTTGTTAAATGGCAGATTTGCACGTTAGATCCCCCTCTTGCGCGAGTCTTCAATTTGTGCCCAATTGGCTTACCTTGTATTTTAAAATTTGGCCTGCTAATTTGTGCATCATTTCATTTTGATCCGCGGTTCATTAATGCATTGTGGATGCGAGATATTTACAAATTCAGTCCTCCTACATTTATGTGCATTGAGCATTAATTCATTTTGTAATTGCTTTATTTGCAAATTATCTTCCTTATTTTTATTGTAAGTTTAATTTGGCCTTGTAATTCTACGATTGGTTAATTTTTAAATGCATTTAATATGTGTAATACCTTACCATGAATTATTATTTCTTGGTATTTAGTATATTATTTAAATTATTATTAAACATATATTCTGTATTTATATTTAATTTGCATCCATTAGTAAAGTTTTAATATTCTTATACATATAGATTTTAATAAGTTTGTAATTAATTGTGTTTTTTTTAAAAAAAAATTATTATGTATATAATTTATGATAAAATTAGGTTAATCCTATAATTCATATTTTAATTAAATGATATTTTGACATATAATTACTTCTTACGTTTTTCACTTGTATAGGGCACATATTAAATTATTTTTGCTATGGTACATGTTATTATTTTCATATAACTTTATGTAGATATTTTTCTATGTATATATATTCTCTTCCAAAATTATTTATGTGAATAACATTTTTAAATCATTCATTGTATCTTATATTATCCTTATGTTTTTTATATATATATTTTGTTATTTATATAACGTATATGTTTACTTCTTTTTTTATACAATATTAATTTCATTCTTTTTATCAATAATTATACCCAATGTTTATCTGTATATAAAGATTTCATAAATTTACTTTATATATTATCTTATATCATATTTCAAGTCAAACTAATATGTTTTAAGCTATTTTTATAATCAATCATTTAAAAATTCTTTAAAACGAAGGCGATGTGCGATATTTGGCAATTCACGGAATCGTGCCCTAACGTGTTGGGTTACAATTTCTCGTTTGCTTAAAATAATCAAATATCCCTTCAAAATTTCACGCATACCTTCTAAAAATCATTTAAAACGAAGGCAATATTTGGCGTTTGACAATTCGGGAATCATGCCCTATCGTGCTGGGTTGTGATTTCTCGTTTGTTCAAAACAATCGAATATTCCTTTAGATTTTCATTCATGTTTATTAAAAACCTTGAAAAAACGAAGGTGATGTTCGATGTTTGGCGATTTGAGAATCGAGCCCTATCGTGCTGGGTTGTGCTTTTTCATTTGCTCAAAATAATTGAAGATCCCTTCGGAATTTCACTCGTATTTTCTAAGGTGAGGCAATGTTCGATGTTCGGAAATTTGAGGAATCGTGCCCTACTGTGCTGGGTTTCGATTTTTTGTTGGACCAAATAGTTGGGCATCCTTTTGTGATTTTCAAATTATAAATTTGCGGTCATCGAAACAAGAAGATTTTTGACAATCAACTCGGGTCACTCGAACGTTATTAGAAAAGAACCACATTTCCAAAACATTTTTATCTTCGACATTAAGACACTAATTAATCAACTAGGTACCAATTTTGGGCGTATCGAGGGTGCTAATCCTTCCTCGTGCGTAACCGACTCCCGAACTCATTTTTCTGAATTTCATAGACCAAAATCGTTGTTTTAATAAAATTAAATCATTTATTAAAAACAATCACTTTTTGAGGTGACCCGATCACACCTCGTCAAAAAAGGATTGGTGGCGACTCCCGTTTTCATTCTTTTTTTCAAAATCCAAGTCGACCCCGTTTTCATCAAAAAAATGGTGCTAACAGCTTGGCGACTCCACTGGGGAGAATAAGAGGGTCAAGCCACGTGTTGATTATTTCTTGTCTTTTTGTTGAAAGTGGAAAATTCGATTTAAATTTACGATCCTTTCATTGCATCTCTTTTGTTTTGAGTTATATTTTTTTTATCGTGTTCTGTATCTTATTTTATACCTCTGCACATTGCATTGCATGACCGCTGGTCATACCCTTTTAAGTGGGAGTGAGAAACTACGCCTTCTTGAGGTTTTCACCTCCACATGGGATAGTGAATCGCTTCCGGGATACATCCGTACCTATGTCTTCGTGAGATTTTCATCTCCGCATGGCCATAGGGAAATGTATTCCCCTGAACTGAACTCGGTCCATATGAGCCTATAATGGGTGAGGATCGAGGAATCTGCTGGTTCAGGTACCCTTACTTTAGAACCAAACCACATATAGCGAGCCGTAAGAACCCACCGAGATAGAGCTATTCCAAACCCTAGTGCTTACCGAATAGATGCTTTATTTATTATTGTTTACTTTAAATCCTAGCTCTGATTTGCTTTGTTTGTGATTGCATGGCATTTTCATTTCAAAAGAGGTGTCGATTCACGTTCAGTGTAGATAGAAAGCTTATCATGGAAAAGAGGTTTCTTGATAAAGTAGAAGACAATGCAGCTGTACGAGCGTGGGCTGAGACGATGTGGAGAGAGAAAGGTGATAGTCTTGCAGAAGGGTACGTATCAGAGTTATGGGACTTCACCCGTATCAGCGTAACCCAAAATGATCTTCGAGAAATGAAGGAAATATGGGATCAATGGGACGATGGGACCAAGCAGATGTTTTACTGTGACTACGGGGACTTGCCTTACCTACTTGGTGTCAAAGTGGACAAGCATTTATTCCGAGCCCTAGCCCAGTTTTGGAATCCTGCTTACAGTTGTTTCACTTTTGGAAAAGTGGACTTGGTGCCCACCGTGGAAGAATATACGACCTTGCTTCGGTGTCCAAAGATTCAAATTGACAAGGCCTATTCTAGAGCTGCTAGTGTCCCGACATTATTAAAAAAATTGATGAGCATTACAGGGATGAGCGAACAGTGGGTCGCTGCCCGAATCCAACAGAAAGGAGACAGTAAATGCGTTCCTTGAAAAAGCTTGCGAGATTTAGTATTAGCACACCCTGATGTGAAGAAAAGAGTGGATGTCTTCGCTCTAGGTATCTATGGATTGGTAATTTTCCCTAGAGCTTTAGGGCACATAGATGAGGCCGTCTCTGATTTGTTCGATCGGCTTAGTAAAGGAGTCACGCCCATCCCGGCAATCTTAGCAGAAACCTTCAGATCTCTAAGCGCATGTCGAAGAGCAGGGGAGGGAAGGTTCATCGGATGCGCACAGCTACTATTGGTGTGGTTCCATAGTCATTTTTGGAAGGTGGAAAATGTCTCTTATCGAGCCATCTCAGAAGGCTATTCCCCATTGAAGGAACAAGTTGCTACACCAAGACGAGACGACATCACAGAAGAGAAATGGATGACAATTCTCCAAAATCTTCAGGAGGATGACGTTGAATGGAAAGCTCCTTGGATGGTACCCGATGAGATCCTGTATCGATGTGGTGATTTCGATTGGGTCCCTTTACTCGGAATTTTGGGGAGCTGTCGGTTATACCCCTTTACTCGTTGTAAAAGCCCATTTTTGCCCGGGCCCATACCAACAAAATAACCCAAATAATAAAATCCAAAATAAAATCCCAAGCCCAAAATCTGGCCCAAAATTAGGAAAACCCTAACCCACAAAACTTAAACAAAAATTTTAGCTATCAAAGGAAACCCTAGCCTCCAAGCGCCGCATGTGTGCCGCTCCACCTCCTCGTCTGCCACGCCTCCAGCCCATGCCTCCACTCACACGCTTCTGCCACCACTGTCGGCCACGGTCACCTGCAAAGCCAAGAAGCAGGCGCAACAACAAAGAAAAAACAATGTAAAAGAGGAAAAATAATAACTTTGATTCGGTTATAAAAATCGAAAATCTCACTATTATTAGGGGGGATTTTTCTTGTAAAAACGAATGCACATCAATAAATCAAAATAGAATAGAGTTTTCAAAGGTTGAATCCTTGCAATTTCCTCTTTGTTTTCTCTTACTTATTTGTTTTATCTTATTTTATTTTATATTTTTTTTCTTTTGCAAATCTATTTCAAGTAACTAAAAATCAAAAAGCAAAAATAAAGGGGAGGGGAACTCACCGGGTGGCCGTGGTTGCGCCGTCAGAGGATCTCTCCCCCGTCGCCCGAATCGGGTCCAAGAGGTCGTGAACCTCCTTTGTTTTTGACTCCCGTGGGTTGAGAGAGCTTTGGCTTTCAAGGATACCATGAAGCAGGGGCTAATGGGACCACTTTCCGGCACCGGTCGCGTACCACGTTGGTGGCGCGACGGAGGTCTTGGGAGGCCGTTGGCTGAGCAGAGAAGAGGGAGATGAGAGCATGAGGGTTTGTTTTTTAGGGTTAAAAAAATGTGGTTGCAGGTGACAGATTTTTGGGGTTTAAATGATAGGATAAAACGGCGCCGTTTAAGGGAGGAAGACCTGCGCATTATTGCCCTAATGGATAATTTGCGCCTTTGGTCCCTCCAATCCTACTGCAGATTCAAGGCAGCCTTTCCTTTCATTTAATTTTGGCCACATAATTTGGCGTTTGATTCAATCTGGTCCTGTACAGACCAACGCGCATCAGGGACGGGGAATATTGTGCAATCGGTCCCCCATGTCCTCAGCGCCTTTTATTTCAGCCCCTAGCAACCTGTTTCATGTATTTGCAGTTTAAGGCCCGATCTTTTAATTCCGTTTCAACCACATCCCCAACATATTTAATTTATTTATTTTTAAAATACGTTCTGCTATCATTACTTATTTTAAGTTTTTATATTTATTATTTATTTAAAGATGTTTTATACTAAATTTATTTTTATTCTTATTTTTTTTACATATATATTATTTCTTATAAACTTATATGAATATCTTTCAAAATTTTTATGTACATATATATATATATTTTTAAAAGTGTTTTATTTTTTTTTGTTTTCATTGTTATTTATTTTTATATATATTCTATTTATTTGAATTGTTTTTTTATTTTTTTGAAATGCCTTTGCACATCATTTATTTGGAGCTATTATTTTCTTTAAATTGACTCTTATACATTTTTCGTTTTGTTTACTTTGATTATCAGCATTTGCATTCAATGTGTCGTGTAATTGTTGTCGTTATGTGTATTATTTCGTTTATTCATATTTCCATGCTATGATAATTCATTTGCGTACCCTATTGTTTGATAAATTGTTTCTCCTTGTTGTAAATTGTCATTCCATCAACACAACCCTTTTTCCATACGCTATTTCAAACGTTACGTCAATTTTTACCCAAATTCGTAAAAAAGGAAAATTTTGGAAATAAAGGCAATACTCGATACTTGGGATCTTCGAGAGAATTGGGCCCTAACGTGCTGGGTTCTAATTTTCTGTTGAATCTAAATACTCGAGAATGCTCTTTAATACAAAACAAAAATAAAAACTCATTATCGGGATTTCAATATGTTGTGTCCTAACGCATTGGATATGACACGTGGTTTTCTCGATATGAGGATTTTTCGAAAGTAAAGGCAATATTCCGTATTTAGAAAATTCGAGAAAATCGTGCCCTAACTTACTGAGCTTCGATTTTTCTCGTTGATTCTAAGTAATCGAATATCCTTTTAAAATTAAAATAAATGAGGTTTAAATAAAAAAATAAAAGGCAAGCTTACTCTCAAAAAAAATACAAGGTGTCGTGTCCTAACTTACTGGATGTGACATCTTGTTAATTCGAGATAAGAAGGCATTTTTCATTTTGATTTATCCAAGTAATTTTTTTTTAAAAAAATAACGCAATATAAAGAAGGATCGTATTTTTAAATTCTTTTCGAGTTTTTAATTTTCGACATAAAGACATTAAATAATCAACTAAGGTACCAATTTTGGGCGTGTTGAGGGTGCTAATCCTTCCTCGTGCGTAACCGACTCCCGAACCCGTTTTTGGATTTCGTAGACCAAACTCGTTGTTTTAATAAAATCAAATCGTTTATTAAAAACAACCGTTTTACGAGGTGACCCGATCACACCTCATCAAAAAAAGATTGGTGGCGACTCCCATTTTCATTCTTTTTCAAAATCCAAGTCGACCCCGTTTCATCCAAAAAATGGTGTCAACAGCTTGGCGACTCCACTGGGGACAATAAGAGAGTCAAGCCACGTGTTGATTATTTCTTGTCTTTTTGTTGAAAGTGGAAAATTCGATTTAAATTTACGATCCTCTCATTGCATCTTTTTGTTTTGAGTTATATTTTTTTTATCGTGTTCTGTATTTTATTTTATACCTCTGCACATTGCATTGCATGACCGCTGGTCATACCCTTTTAAGTGGGAGTGAGAAACTACGCCTTCGTGAGGTTTTCACCTCTGCATGGGATAGTGAATCGCTTCCGGGATACATCCGTACCTATGTCTTCGTGAGATTTTCATCTCCGCATGGCCATAGGGAAATGTATTCCCCTGAACTGAACTCGGTCCATATGAGCCTATAATGGGTGAGGATCGAGGAATCTGCTGGTTCAGGTACCCTTACTTTAGAACCAAACCTCATGTAGTGAACCTTAGGAGCCCACCCTAGGTAGAACCACTTCGAACCCCTAGTATTCACCCAAATAGGTGTTCTATTTATTCTTGCTTGCTTTTGCTTTGTACTAACATGTTTTCTTTTTGTTATGATTGCATTGCATTTTCATCATAAAAAGAGGTGTTGATTCACGTTCAATTGCTAAATAGAGAGCTTGTCATAAGAAAATGAGTTTCTTGATAAAGTGGATGACGATACGGTTGTCCTAATACGGTCCGAGAAGATATAACAAAAGAAGGATGATAGTTCAGTAGAGGACTATACGACTTTGCCTCGTTGCCTGAAGACTCAAGATGATAAAGATTATTCGAGAACCGCTAAACTTTTTAAAGAGAAGCCAACGAGCATCACAAGGATGAATGAGTAACGAGTCGCGGCCCAGATGAAGAAAAAATAGATAGAAGGGATGTCCCTTTTGAAGAGTTTGGGAGATTTATCTTAACGCTCGAATGAAGAAGAGGATCGAATGTCCCCGCCTATGACGGCAAAGCCGTATATATATCTGCTTTATGTAAATAGATTTGTTTTCTATTCCAGTTGTTCTAATAGAATTGAACCAAGAATCAACGTTTCTTTTGGCATTCATTTCATGCATTTGCATTACATTGCATCATATGCATTAGACTTTCACGAAGTGACCCTAACTAGGTAAAATTATTTCAGTTACCCTGGAAACCAACAAAAATCTAATCAAATATCACTACGGTACTCGTCGCCAAACGAAAGCAATGGATCAAAGGTTGGAAAGATTGGAACAGTTGCAACGAGAGATGCAAGATCAGATGCACGAACGACTGGAAAAAATCCAGCAAGACATGTTAGAATCCCAGAACACTGTGATGAACCAATTAAAGCAGTTATTGACTGGAAGGAATGACAAAGGAAAAGGCCCTTTAGTTGATGCTGGGGATGATCACGATGACCCTGCCTATCCTCCAGGTTTCACCCCAACTAACATCCAAGCGCAATCAGAGGTGTACCCCAGAGGGCACCTGTTACCATTAGATCCCAATTCGGTGCCCCGGCATCGATAAACTTTCCAATAGGCTCGGGTTCTAATCTCGGTGATAATCCTACCAACCCCGTGTTTCCTGATCTCGATAACATGGCAGAGATGGAGAAAGCGAAAACGGACTTGTCAAAACAACTTGAGGACCGATGTAGATGGCTAGAGGAGAAATTTAGAGCCATGGAGAACACCGACTACCATTGTGGAGTCGACGCCAAGGACTTGAGTTTGGTACCTGATCTAGTACTCCCTCCCAAATTCAAAATGCCGGAGTTTGAAAAGTACAACGGGACTAGTTGTCCTGAAGCTCATATAACTATGTTCTGTCGAAGAATGACAGGATACATCAACAATGATCAACTATTGATCCACTGCTTCCAGGACAGTCTGATCGGGTCTGCAGCTAAGTGGTACAACCAGTTAAGCCGCGTCAACATCTATTCATGGAAGGACTTAGCACAGGCTTTCATAAAGCAGTACAACCATGCGACAGATATGACACCCGATAGAATCACATTGCAGAACATGGAAAAGAAGCAAAGTGAGAGCTTTAGGCAATATGCCCAAAGATGGAGAGAGGTCGCGACACAGGTCCAGCCACCTCTTTTAGAGAAAGAAACCACGATGCTTTTCATCAACACTCTGAAAGCACCGTTCATTAACCACATGTTAGGAAGTGCTACCATGAGCTTCTCAGATGTGGTGATGTCTGGTGAAATGATTGAAAATGCAATAAGAAGTGGGAAGATAGATGCGGAAGAAGGCATCAAGAGATCAACCCCAAAGAACAAAGACAATGAGGTGAACAACACGAGTACATATAGCAAGGGTTATTCAAAACCAATTACAGTGAATCATCCAAGAAAAATGGTCGCTAACCAACAAGGCTCATTGAGACAAGAACCTAAAGTGAAACCAGGAATTACAGGGCACTCAATAGAGAATTGCATCACCTTCAAAAAACTAGTTGAAAAACTCATCAACATAGGTATTATCAAGTTGGGTGACTCATCTACTGCAGAAAATCTGCTACCCAATCATGATTGACAATAAGGTGAATACGATGTATGAAGAGATATTGGGAAGTGTTCACATCAATGACATGCATGAAGACGCAACTGAAGAGGGAACTTTGTTAGATGCCTGCCCTCATAAACTTGGAAGTGTTCTAAATAAATCAGACTGTAAAAGAAGTCTCTGTAGTATTTAGAGCCTACTTAGAGTAATATTCAGAACAAACTTGTTGCTTTTAGCCTGAAGCAATATGAATTTTTTTTGTGAAATAGGCTCATGTCTGAACGTCGTTATTTTAATGAAATGCATCTTTGCGATCATTTTTGAGCTAATATTCTTTCATTCTTTATGAATAATTATTTTTAATCTTTCATTCTTTCTCCAAAATCATTCATTCATTCATAATTATACTGTACAGATAATTATTCTTAAATTCATACATTCTTTGTATATTCTTTTGCACCAACAACAGGTCCCTGAATATCAACGACATGAATGACACTGCTACAGACTCAGAATCTCCTTTTGAGCGAGACATGTGTTTAGAGGAATCTCATGACTTCGAAGATGACATAGATTGTGGCCTATCTCCGTACTTATTGAGGAGGGTAGAACAAGGTGAAAACAGATTCCACCTTACGAAAAATCAATGGAGTCCATGTGGGGCATGAAGGTTGTTAGGTCGATCTCGCCAAAAAAGGTCTGGCGGTCATTAGTTTATCTTCACGGGAAGAAGCTGCTTCATATGCCAATGTCACGAAGTCGACAGCAATTTTTTTGAAAAATCACGTCAGCTTGAAAAGTCGAAAAGGATCATATTTGACAATGCACTAAATTTGAACAAGAGCAAAATATAAGAAGTTTGCAGTCTGTTCAAGATTAACACCATATCGCTAAAAAAAAAGAAAAAAAAACTCTCTCAGGGCAACGCCCTCTTTTTGGGCTTATCGCGGTTTCACCTATTGAGGTCGAGATTTCCTTCTCTTTGAGTTTTTGGATCCAATCCTGGTTGAAGAGGAATGCTCAAAATATCTATCATGGTCAAATGTACCAAAAGCAAGTAGTATGAGTTCACCAAAACAAGGTTTGCTCCAGAGAATTCCACAAGGGGGACCCGATATCAAAAAAGATCCTTCCCATACAAAGGGGACTTCAGAAGAAAGTGGATGCCAAGCCAGAAGGACCTTATGTGGAAGGCTTTATCTGGGAGAGTGTCGGTATTGACCAAGATAGATGGCAAGAACTTGCCTAATCTTGAGAATTTTGATTCAAGGAACAAATACTTCACTTAAAAAAAAAGAGAAAATTAATGAAAAAGAAGAAAAGAAAAATGAGTGAAAAAAGGAGAGGCCAAGGTGAAAACCCGCAAAGGGCGCCTTGAGACCAAAGGGGCTTGAGTTGAAAACCCTAAAAAAAAGGGGCGACTCAAATTTTGGATCAAATTGGGGCATGAGGCGATCAGAGCAGCTCAAATTTTGATCAAATCGGGGCATGTAATGATCTTGCTATACCTGATTCAACAGGAAAGGGTAGGTAGCATCTTGGGGCATCGACAAAGTCTTGTAGATCTCCTAAACACATGTCAAACACAGAATGGTCTTTCAAAGAGTTGGTACAGAGAAGTTCAAGCTACGATATCTGGGGCATCTTGTCCTCATACTATTTTTTTTCTTGGAATACTTCATTCTTTTTCAAGATACGTGTTCCCAATTAATTCCCCTTTTATTCTTGCTATCCTTGATAGTTTATCCATTTTGAGCTATGCTCTCAAATCAATTCTATTTTATCTATCGTTATGATCTTTTGCAAGCATGTTGCATTGGAATAATGATTAATGGACTAATAAAATTTTCACGAAGGAAGTTTTGCATATTACTCTGAAAAGTTTCTAAATAATATAGGAGCCTGAAGCAGGACAATTGTTTAGAACACTCCAAATTTAAAGGTTGGAAATTTGGGAAGGAATAGTCTAAATTTAAACTTTCTCTTTAGATTTTTATCGTCAAATGCGTTGATTGACAAGATGCCATGTTGGTGACAAAGCTTGAATAAACAAGAAAGTGATGATCTTCAAGCAATAGGAAGAGGTTACCTCGGGAAGGAGAGCCCTTGTTTGCGCATGAGTCTTTGGTACGACACCTTGGGAACGATGTAAGGGACCAGAAGGATTTAAATCTTATACCCTTGAATTACGATAGGAGAAGATTGAAAAAAGCCATATCTTTCTACCCTTGGGTTACAGTAGGAGATTGATGGTACAAATTTTATGTCACAATGGATTGAACTACGATGTTCACAGTGGGGGCAATCAGATTACGTGTTCCTTTGGAAATGCCGGCTGGTCAAGAAGGCGTTGCGACACGTTAGTGATAAAGCCTTAATAAGCTTTTGAGCGATGATAACCTAAGCACTAAGGAATTATTTTCATGACATTCTGCATTCATTCAAATACCATTCACGCATGTCTAGTTAGGAGCATTTGATTCATTTTGATCATGCCATCCTAATCATTAGGCATAATTAGGTTCATTATACAGGTCATGTTCCCTAGAGAACAGATCAGTGAAAATTGAAGATAAACCTTGCCTCTCTCGGTCGTAGCAGAGCTGGTTGAAGTTATCAGATCTTGCCTTCCTGCATTGACAGCGAAGCAGATCGAAGACAAACCTTGCCACTCTCGTTTGTAGTAGAGCTGGTTGAAGATAGCAGATCTTGCCTTCCTGCATTGACAGCGAAGCAGATCGAAGACAAACCTTGCCACTCTCGTTTGTAGTAGAGCTGGTTGAAGATAGCAGATCTTGCCTTCCTGCACTGACAGCGAAGCAGATCGAAGACAAACCTTGCCTCTCTCGTTTGTAGCAGAGCTGGTTAAAGATATCAGATCTTACTTTCCTGTATTTGGCAGCGAAGCAGATCGAAGATGGCAGATTTTACCTCCCTGACAATAGTGGAGTACATTGAAGCCGATAACTCTATCTCCCTGTATCTGGCAGTGGAATAGATTGAAGATTGCAGATCTTGCCTTCCTGTATTTGGCAGCGAAGCAGATCGAAGATGGCAGATTTTACCTCCCTGTGACTACAGTGGAGTAGATTGAAGCCGATAACTCTATCTCCCTGTATTTGGCAGTGGAATAGATTGAAGATTGCAGATCTTGTCTTCCCATATTGGTGGCGAAGTAGATCGAAGAAAGCAGATCTTGTCTTCATGTATTGGCGTGAAGTAGATCGAAGGTAGCAGATCCTATCTTCCTATATTGGTAGGAAGTGGATCGAAGATGCAGATCTTGTCTTCCCATATTGGTGGCGAAGTAGATCGCAGAAGGCAGATCTTGTCTTCATGTATTGGCGTGAAGTAGATCGAAGATAGCAGGTCCTATCTTCCTATATTGATAGGAAGTGGATCCAAGATACAGATCTTGTCTTCCCATACTGGTGGTGAAGTAGATCGAAGAAAGCTGATCTTGTCCCTGTATTTGGCAGTGGAATAGATTGAAGATTGCAGATCTTGCCTTCCTGTATTTGGCAGCGAAGCAGATCAAAGATGGCAGATTTTACCTCCCTGACTACAGTGGAGTACATTGAAGCCGATAATTCTATCTCCCTGTATTTGGCAGTGGAATAGATTGAAGATTGCAGATCTTGCCTTCCTGTATTTGGCAGCGAAGCAGATCAAATATGGCAGATTTTACCTCCCTGACTACAGTGGAGTACATTGAAGCCGATAACTCTATCTCCCTGTATTTGGCAGTGGAATAGATTGAAGATCGAAGATGGCAGATTTTACCTCCATATGACTACAGTGGAGTACATTGAAGCCGATAACTCTATCTCCCTGTATTTGGCAGTGGAATAGATTGAAGATTGAAGATGGCAGATTTTACCTCCCTGACTACAATGGAGTACATTGAAGCCGATAACTTTATCTCCCTGTATTTGGCAGTGGAATAGATTGAAGATTACAGATCTTATCTCCCTAAGCAATAGTGGAGCAGATCATATTCAGTCTTATCTCCCTAAGCAGTAGTGGAGCAGACAAAGAAAACAACAAATCTCATCCCCATGAAGTTGCAGCAGAATAGATTTAAGTCATGTTTCTCTGGAGCGCAGTGAAATGGATTGAAGCAACGAGACACAGCAGAACAAAATAAGGCTACTTGAAGAAGATGAGCACCAAAAAGTCAAGACTCGGCAAGACCGGGCAAAATTGGCCCTTTTGATGTCTTTGCTCTATTCTCGTTACACGAAAATGAGCAAAGAGGGGCAGCTGTAAAAGCCCATTTTTGCCCGGGCCCATACCAACAAAATAACCCAAATAATAAAATCCAAAATAAAATCCCAAGCCCAAAATCTGGCCCAAAATTAGGAAAACCCTAACCCACAAAACTTAAACAAAAATTTCAGCTATCAAAGGAAACCCTAGCCTCCAAGCGCCGCATGTGTGCCGCTCCACCTCCTCGTCTGCCACGCCTCCAGCCCATGCCTCCACTCACACGCTTCTGCCACCACTGTCGGCCACGGTCACCTGCAAAGCCAAGAAGCAGGCGCAACAACAAAGAAAAACAATGTAAAAGAGGAAAAATAATAACTTTGATTCGGTTATAAAAACCGAAAATCTCACTATTATTAGGGGGGATTTTTCTTGTAAAAACGAATGCACATCAAGAAATCAAAATAGAATAGAGTTTCCAAAGGTTGAATCCTTGCAATTTCCTCTTTGTTTTCTCTTACTTATTTGTTTTATCTTATTTTATTTTATATTTTTTTCTTTTGCAAATCTATTTCAAGTAACTAAAAATCAAAAAGCAAAAATAAAAGGGGAGGGGAACTCACCGGGTGGCCGTGGTTGCGCCGTCAGAGGATCTCTCCCCCGTCGCCCGAATCGGGTCCAAGAGGTCGTGAACCTCCTTTGTTTTTGACTCCCGTGGGTTGAGAGAGCTTTGGCTTTCAAGGATACCATGAAGCAGGGGCTAATGGGACCACTTTCCGGCACCGGTCGCCGACCACGTTGGTGGCGCGACGGAGGTCTTGGGAGGCCGTTGGCTGAGCAGAGAAGAGGGAGATGAGAGCATGAGGGTTTGTTTTTTAGGGTTAAAAAAAATGTGGTTGCAGGTGACAGATTTTTGGGGTTTAAATGATAGGATAAAACGGTGCCGTTTAAGGGAGGAAGACCTGCGCATTATTGCCCTAATGGATAATTTGCGCCTTTGGTCCCTCCAATCCTACTGCAGATTCAAGGCAGCCTTTCCTTTTATTTAATTTTGGCCACATTATTTGGCGTTTGATTCAATCTGGTCCTGTACAGACCAACGCGCATCAGGGACGGGAAATATTGCGCAATCGGTCCCCCATGTCCTCAGCGCCTTTTATTTCAGCCCCTAGCAACCTGTTTCATGTATTTGCAGTTTAAGGCCCGATCTTTTAATTCCGTTTCAACCACATCCCCAACATATTTAATTTATTTATTTTTAAAATATGTTCTGCTATCATTACTTATTTTAAGTTTTTATATTTATTATTTATTTAAAGATGTTTTATACTAAATTTATTTTTATTCTTATTTTTTTACATATATATTATTTCTTATAAACTTATATGAATATCTTTCAAAATTTTTATGTACATATATATATATATTTTTAAAAGTGTTTTATTTATTTTTTTGTTTTCATTGTTATTTATTTTTATATATATTCTATTTATTTGAATTGTTTTTTTTTTATTTTTTTGAAATGCCTTTGCACATCATTTATTTGGAGCTATTATTTTCTTTAAATTGACTCTTATACATTGTTCGTTTTGTTTACTTTGATTATCAGCATTTGCATTCAATGTGTCGTGTAATTGTTGTCGTTATGTGTATTATTTCGTTTATTCATATTTCCATGCTATGATAATTCATTTGCGTACCCTATTGTTTGATAAATTGTTTCTCCTTGTTGTAAATTGTCATTCCATCAACACAACCCTTTTTCCATACGCTATTTCAAACGTTACGTCAATTTTTACCCAAATTCGTAAAAAAGGAAAATTTTGGAAATAAAGGCAATACTCGATACTTGGGATCTTCGAGAGAATTGGGCCCTAACGTGCCGGGTTCTAATTTTTTGTTGAATCTAAATACTCGAGAATGCTCTTTAATACAAAACAAAAATAAAAACTCATTATCGGGATTTCAATATGTTGTGTCCTAACGCATTGGATATGACACGTGGTTTTCTCGATATGAGGATTTTTCGAAAGTAAAGGCAATATTCCGTATTTAGAAAATTCGAGAAAATCGTGCCCTAACTTACTGAGCTTCGATTTTTCTCGTTGATTCTAAGTAATCGAATATCCTTTTAAAATTAAAATAAATGAGGTTTAAATAAAAAAATAAAAGGCAAGCTTACTCTCAAAAAAAATACAAGGTGTCGTGTCCTAACTTACTGGATGTGACATCTTGTTAATTCGAGATAAGAAGACATTTTTCATTTTGATTTATCCAAGTAATTTTTTTTTAAAAAATAACGCAATATAAAGAAGGATCGTATTTTTAAATTCTTTTCGAGTTTTTAATTTTCGACATAAAGACATTAAATAATCAACTAAGGTACCAATTTTGGGCGTGTTGAGGGTGCTAATCCTTCCTCGTGCGTAACCGACTCCCGAACCCGTTTTTGGATTTCGTAGACCAAACTCGTTGTTTTAATAAAATCAAATCGTTTATTAAAAACAACCGTTTTACGAGGTGACCCGATCACACCTCATCAAAAAAAGATTGGTGGCGACTCCCATTTTCATTCTTTTTCAAAATCCAAGTCGACCCCGTTTCATCCAAAAAATGGTGTCAACACTCGTATTAAGACAATATAGATTGAGACAGTTCATACCAGCAACACAAGGGCTGGCTCAATGTGAGTTTTCTTATAAGGATGAAAACTACAAGAGAAAAATTCGAGAAATATCTAACGCTTGGAAACAGGTTCACCGAATGAAAAGATTTACCGTAGGAGCGATGACAACTCCCGAATATTATGGGTGGTGGAGTAAAAGAGTCAATGACAACATCCCTAAGCCGAGGGAAGATTGTGTTCAGTCTATAGAGGAGCATCTACAAGTAGTTTCGTCAGAATTAGAGATCATCAAACTAGACTTTGAGAAAAGAAATTCTGAGTTGGAAAAGAGGATAGAACAGCTAGAAGAAGAAAGAATGCATTTGGGATTAGACATCGATATCCACAAGCTAGAAGCCGAGAAATTAAGGAAGGGAAAGAACAAGGCTGAAGAGGATTTGGATAGTCTAAAAACAGATTACAAGAAGCTGCGATTGTCAATGAGAACTGTCGGTTTGGGTAAAACGTCAAAGCAGTGGCGACAAGAGATCAATAAGGAAAAGAATAGGGCCGATCAGTGGGAAAAGAAATTTCAAGATGCTCGAGCTCGAGAAAACGCTTTGGAAAGGAGTTTGTTAGAGTGCCGAAATGAGAAGACAATATTAAAGGCTAAGGTGGCAGAGCTAGAAAAGTCACTTCACTCGTACCGTAGTCGCAACTCCATGATCGAATTAAGAGCGAGCTTAAATAAGATCGAAGAACTGAAAGGAAAGATAGGGGAGCTTGAGGACGCATTACACAATTCTGAGCTACGAATGGAGCTTCTTGAGAGGAGTAATGATCAATGGCAAGAACAATTCCATCATTCTCAAAGTCAGATTAGAGATAGAGATTACGTTATGGGCAATGCTGTGACTCAAGTGCGGGAAGTGGCTGATCACCTGCAAACATTAGCAGTTCAGGCTGATGTATTGAGTTTAAAATATGAGTCAGAATCAAGCCGAGGTCGAGATTTAGCTTGGCTTCTTAGGGAGGTTAAGGCTTTGGGTATAAAGGCGAAGCTGTATATGTAATTTATTTTATGTAAAGAAATTTGCTTTCTAGTTGAGTTTTCTAATGAAATTGAATTCGAATCAATGCCTCTTTCTGCATTCATCTCATACATTTGCATTACATCATATGCAGTAAGTTTCATAAAATGACCCTAATAAAATTAAATTATGACAGTTACCCTGGAAACCAACAAAAATCTAATCAAATATCACTACGGTACTCGTCGCCAAACAAAAGCAATGGATTAAAGGTTGGAAAGATTGGAACAGTTGCAACGAGAGATGCAAGATCAGATGCATGAACGACTGGAAAAAATCCAGCAGGACATGTTAGAATCCCAGAACACTGTGATGAACCAATTAAAGCAGTTATTGGCTGGAGGGAATAACAAAGGAAAAGACCCCGTAGTTGATGCTGGGGAGGATCACGATGACCCTGTTTATCTTCCAGGTTTCACCCCAACTAACATCCAAGCACAACCAGAGGTGTACCCACAGAGGGTACCAGTTACCATTGGACCTCAATATCTGGCTGGTACCTCGGTACCAGTGCATTTCGGGTTTTAATCCCGGGGATAATCCCACTAATCCGGTGGTCCCGGACCTCGATGACGTGGCAGAAACAGAAAAAACAAGAATGAACCTACCAAAACAACTGGAGGACCGATGTAGATGGTTAGAGGAAAAATTTAGAGTCATGGAGAACATCGACTATCATCGCGGGGTTGACGCCAAGGATCTGAGTTTGGTCCCTGATTTAGTATTCCCACCTAAGTTCAAAATGCCAGAATTCGAAAAATATAATGGGACTAGTTGTCCTGAAGCTCATATAACTATGTTCTATCGAAGAATGACAGGATACGTCAACAATGATCAGCTGTTAATCCACTGCTTCCAGGACAGTTTGATCGGATCTGCAGCCAAATGGTACAACCAACTGAGTCGTGCTAAAGTTAGTTCATGGAGAGACTTGGCGCAAGCTTTTATGAAGCAATACAGTCATGTAACGGATATAACACCCGATTGAATTACGTTACAAAACATGGAAAAAAAGCCTAGCGAGAATTTCAGGCAATACGCCCAACGATGGAGAGAAGTGGCAACACAAGTCCAGCCACCCCTTTTGGAAAAAGAGGTCACCATGTTGTTTATCAACACTTTGAAAGCCCCGTTCATCAACCACATGTTGGGGAGTGCTACCAAGAGCTTCTCGGATATGGTAATGTCCGGTGAAATGATTGAGAACGCGGTAAGGAGCGGTAAAATTGACACGGGGGAAAACTTCAAAAGACCAGCCCCAAGGAAAAAAGAGGGCGAAGTAAACAACGTAAGCACATATAGCAAGAGCCATTCAAAACCGATTACTGTTGGCCCTCCAAAAATGATAACCACTAGTCACCAAGACCCCTCAAGGCAGGAACCCAACACGAGGCCTAACACAAGGACTAACACAGAGAGACTTCAATTCACGCCCATTCCAATAACATACGGGGAACTGTATCAGAAGTTATTTGATGCACACATAGTATCTCCATTTTATCTAGAGCCCATGCAACCTCCATATCCCAAATGGTATGACGCGAATGCCCAATGTGAATACCATGCAGGGATACCAGGGCACTCAATTGAGAACTGCACTGGGTTTAAAAAGGCGGTGGAAAGGTTCATTAAGATGGGGATTGTGAAGTTTGACAACTCATTAGGACCCAACGTAGCAGCGAATTCGTTACCCGATCATGCTGATAAGGGGGTAAACGCAATAATCGAAGGTGGGAGAAAGAGAATCAAAACCGACATTGCAGAGATAAAAACCCCATTGAGTTGGGTTTGGAGACAAATGATAGAAGGAGGTCTCATCAAACAAGATTCAAAAGAAAGGCCCGAAGGAACGAAGACGTACTGCGAGTTTCATGTTGAAGAAGACCATGACATTCAAAACTGCACTGAATTCAAGGCCATGGTACAAAATCTGATGAACAACAAAGAGCTAGAATTTTATGAAGAGATCAAAGGACTGGAAAAAGGAGTAGTTTATGCCTCGGAGGAGGGGACTACGGGAAAGGCCCAAAATCACCCGGTGGTGATTATTTCAAGGCCAACAAGCACAGGATCTGGAATACAACTGGCGCCAAGGGTCATAATCCAAAAACCTGTAGCCTTTCTTTACAAGGATAGCAAAAGGGTTCCTTGGAATTACGACTGCAATGTGATGATCACGGGAGAGGAGAACCCGATAAATGCTTCAGAAGAGGGTAATGACGCAGGCTTCTATACACGTAGTGGAAAATGTTACGACCCGGGAAATACAAAAAGGGAGCCTATAAAAGGAAAAGCCTTGGCGGTTGAACAAGATAAAACGAAGACGACCGAAATTGAACCGCATATTAACACACCGGTGACTGAAAATGAGGCTAGAGAATTCCTAAAATTCTTGAAGCATAGTGAGTATAGCGTGGTGGAACAACTGCATAAGCAACCGGCTCGCATCTCAGTGCTCGAGTTACTTCTAAGTTCAGAGATACATCGTAATGCGTTGATAAAAGTACTAAATGAGACTTATGTCGCTAAAGATATCTCAGTGAACAAATTGGATCGCCTGGTTAACAATATAAATGCCGATAACTTCATCTTCTTCAACGATGATGAGATCCCGCCAGGTGGTATGGGATCTACCAAGGCCTTGCACATCACTGCCCGTTGCAAGGGGTGTATACTACCGGCAGTACTCGTTGACAATGGATCGGCCCTGAATGTTTTACCCCTGTCCACATTAAACAGGCTACCTGTGGATAGTTCTCACATGAAATCATGCCAAAATATAGTGAGAGCATTTGATGGCACTGAGAGAAAAGTGATGGGAAGAATCGAGATACCTCTATTGATTGGTCCAAATACATACGAGGTAGACTTTTTGGTAATTGATATTAAACCATCTTACAATTGCCTATTGGGGAGGCCTTGGATCCATTCCGCAGGGGCTGTACCATCGTCACTTCACCAAAAGTTAAAATTGGTGATAGAGGGTCGATTGGTGACTATAGGTGCAGAAGAAGACATCATTGCATCAGTCACCGATGATATGCCATACATAGAAGTTGATAGTGAAACGATAGAGTGTTCATTCTGATCATTGGAATTCGTAAATGCCACATTTGTCATTGAGACGAGCAAAATCTCAGAGCCTAAGATATCCAAAGCTACGTCAATGAGCTTACAGCTAACGATGGGAAAGGGAGCATTGCCTGGAAGAGGATTTGGAAAATACCTCCAGGGAAGGGTTGAAGTACCGATCCTAGTTAACAAACAGGACCGTTATGGTTTGGGATATAAGCCTAATGCGAGGGAAAGGAGGAAGGAGATGGAGAAAAAGCAAGAAAAGAGAAGAGCACATTTGGGCAGGATAGAAGTCAAGTGGGGACCGATAACCTTTCCCCATATATCCAAGACTTTTGTTTCAGGGGGAATTGTCCACCCTGAAGAGAATGATGAGGTTACAGAAGGAAGGATTGAGAGGTTGGACATCAATACCATATCCGCGGAAGAAAGGGTGGAAATGAATTTATCGGGCATTCGTCCTTACGAACCTGGAAGTGTTCTGAATAACTGGACTGCAGAAGAGATCCCTGTAACATTTAGAACTAATTCAGAGTAATATTCAGAACACTTGTTGCCCTAAGCCTGGGGGTGATAAGAATCTTTTGTAAAAGGCACATGTCCAAAATCTAATTTCAGTGAAAACTTATCATTCAGTTTCATCTTGAGCAAATATTCTTTCATTCTTTTCATTCCCTTTATAATCATACTATGTATACAAGTATTCTTAGATTCTTTTATTTGGGCCTCCATTTGTTCCAATAACAGGTCTTCAGATATCAACGAGATGAGCGACTCTGTTACTAATTCAGAGTCTCTATTTGAGCAAGACATGAGTATAGATGATCCTCAAGATTTTGAAGGTGACCAAGACAGCGTTTTATCTCCGGATTTGTTAAGAATGATGGAAAAAGAAGAAAAACAAATTCTACCCTATAAGGAATCAGTAGAAGTTGTGATCTTAGAAGAGGGCAGAGAGGTAAAAATTGGCGCTTGCATTGCCAAGGAAACAAGGTAAGACCTTGTTGAGTTGCTTCAAGAGTTTAAAGATGTCTTCGCGTGGTCCTACCAAGATATGCCAGGGTTAAGTACTGATATCGTGGTACACCGATTGCCTATAAAGGAAGAATGCAAACCAGTCCAACAAAAGCTCCGAAGGATGAGGCCTGATGTCTTGCTAAAAATAAAGGAAGAAGTTAAGAAGCAATTTGATGCTGGTTTCTTACAGGTGGTCAAGTACTCAGAATGGGTAGCCAATATAGTCTCTGTTCCTAAGAAAGATGGGAAGGTGCGAATGTGTGTGGACTACAGAGACTTGAACAAAGCCAGCCCAAAAGATAATTTCCCACTGCCTCATATCGATACCTTGGTAGACAACACGGCCGGATACTCACTGTTCTCTTTCATGGATGGTTTCTCCGGGTACAACCTAATTAAGATGCTTTCTGAAGACAGGGAGAAGACCACATTCATAACGATGTGGGGGACGTTTTGTTATAAAGTGATGCATTTTGGATTGAAAAATGCGGGAGCAACGTATCAGAGAGCCATGGTAGCATTATTCCATGATATGATGCATAAAGATATAGAAGTTTATATTGATGACATGATCGCAAAATCTAGAACAGAAGGGGAACACGTGCAAGTTCTGAGAAAACTGTTTCTAAGGTTAAGGAAGTTCCAGCTAAAACTTAACCCAGCCAAGTGTACTTTCGGGGCTAGATCAGGAAAATTGCTAGGATTCTTAGTCAGCGAAAAAGGAATTGAAATTGACCCAGACAAAGTTAAGGCCATACAAGAATTACCTCCGCCAAGTACTCAAAAAGAAGTTCGGGGTTTCCTAGGAAGACTAAATTACATCGCTCGATTCATTTCACAATTAACTAAGAAATGTGACCCCATATTCCGTCTTCTTAAGAAACACAATCCAGGTGTATGGGATAAGGAGTGCCAGAAAACTTTCAAAAAAGTTAAACATTACTTGTCCAACGCCCCAGTACTGATGCCATCTTGCCCTGACAAGCCACTAATACTATACTTGGCAGTATTCGAGAATTCCATGGGGGCGTGCTCGGCCAACATGATGAGTCAGGACGAAAAGAAAGAGCGATCTATTATCTCAATAAGAAGTTCACTGAATGCGAAACGAGATATTCGCCAATTGAAAAATTATGTTGCGCATTGGTTTGGACTACTCGGAGATTGAGACAATACATGTTGTACCATACGACTTGGTTAATCTCAAAATTAGACCCTCTGAAATACATGATGGAGTCAACTGCTCTAAACGGAAGGATGGCCCGATGGCAAATTCTACTATCTGAATTTGACATAACCTATGTGAATCAAAATGCTGTAAAAGGGAGCGCGATAGCAGATTTTCTAGCAAGTAGAACCCTGGACGATTATGAGCCTTTGAACTTTGATTTCCCAAATGAGGATCTGATGTATGTGGCAACTACTGAAGCAAGCACACAAGAAGACAATACTTGGAAATTAAATTTTGACGGAGCCTCAAATGCCATGGGCAACGGGATTGGGGCAGTCTTGGTATCTCCAAACGGTGATCATTATCCTTTCACCAGTAAACTAGATTTTGATTGGGAATATGAAGCATGTATCATGGGAATCCGCGCGGCTATGGGACGCAAAATCAAGGTGCTTGAGGTATATGGGGATTCAACATTGGTAATTTATCAGCTCAAAGGCGAATGGGAAACAAGAGACCCTAAGTTGATTAGTTACCGAAGGATAGTCCTAGAATTGATTGAGGAGTTTGACGACATCACTTTTTGTTATCTCCCACGAGACGAGAATCAGATGGCCGACGCTTTAGCTACATTGGCTTCCATGATCAAAGTAAATAGACCAGAGGATGTGAAGCCTATCCAAATGAGCATTTATGATGCTCCAGCCCACTGTTGTAACATTGACGAGGAAGAAGAAAAGGACGACAACCCTTGGTATCAGGATATATTGCGATACATGAAAAATCGTGAATACCCAAACCAAGCAACTGAGAATGACAAGAGAATGTTGAGGAGGCTGGCCAGTGATTACGTCTTAGATGGAGAGATCCTGTACAAAAGAGGAAAAGATCAGGTGCTGCTAAGATGTGTGGACGCTGTGGAGGCCAAGCAGATCTTGGAAGAAGTCCATGATGGTATTTGTGGAACACACGCTAACGGTTTCACAATGGCCAGACAGATCATGAGATTTGGATATTATTGGTCTACCATGAAGGAGACTGCATCAAATATGCTAAGAAGTGCCATAAATGCCAGATTTACGGAGACAAAATTCATGTGCCTCCATCACCTCTTCACGTCATGACTTCCCCATGGTCTTTCTCCATGTGGGGCATGGACGTCATTGGGCCGATATCGCCAAAGGCTTCAAACGGACATCGTTTCATTTTTGTAGTGATTGACTACTTTACTAAGTGGGTAGAGGCTACTTCTTACGCCAATGCCACAAAGACAGCTGTCAGCAAGTTTTTAAAGAAGGAAATCATATGTCGGTATGGAATGCCCGAAAGGATTATATCTGACAACGCATTAAATTTGAATAATAGCATGATAGCAGAGGTTTGTAGTCAATTCAAGATCAAGCACCACAACTCATCGCCATATCGTCCGAAGATGAATGGTGCGGTGGAGGCAGCCAATAAAAATATCAAAAAGATTGTGGGGAAAATGACTGAGACCTATAGAGATTGGCACGAGAAGTTGCCATTCGCCCTCTATGCTTATCGAACGTCCGTCAGGACTTCTACTGGGGCAACACCATTTGCTTTGGTTTATGAAATGGAGGCAGTGCTACCAATTGAGGTTGAAATTCTCTCTCTCTGAGTCTTTTCAGAACTAAAGTTAGACGAAGCAGAATGGGTCTAATCCCGATATGATCAGCTGAACTTGATTGAAGAAAGGAGGTTAAGAGCTATCCGTCATGGTCAAATGTACCAGAAACGAATGATGCGAGCTTACAATAAGAAAGTTCATCCTAGAAACTTCCATGAAGGGGACTTGGTACTGAAGAAGATCCTTCCCACACAAAAAGACTTCAAAGGAAAGTGGATGCCAAACTGGGAGGGACCTTATGTAGTAAAAAAGGCCTTTTCAGGAGGGGCATTAATTTTAACTGGGATGGATGGCAATTCGGATTCAGTGAAGAGGTACTTTTCCAAAAAAAAAAAAAAAAGGGGAGAGGCCAAGGCGAAAACCCGCAAAGGGCACCTTGAGACCAAAGGGGTTTTGAATTGAAAACCCAGGAATGGGCAATTCAAATTTTCGATCAAAGATGAGGCATAGAGTAGTTTTGTCTTCTCCGAATTAACAAGAAGGAGAGATGCTACATCTTGGGGCATCAACAAAGTCTTTTAGGATTTCTAAACACAGAGTTTGTGCGGAGAAGCTCATGCTGCGATATCTGGGGCACCTGTTTTTTATCTTATTTACATCTTAGCAAAATTTGCTATTTGTTCATTTAGAGCTCTGCTCTCAATAAAGTTCCATCTTATTCATTGTGATAATCTTTTTCATCATATCTCAGCAAAATTTGCTATCTTGATTGATTCATTCATTTCGAGCTTTGCTCTCAGCAAAATTTTATCTTGTCCATCTTGATAATCTTTTTCAAGCATTTTTCATTAAAATAATGATTACTGGACTGGTAATATTCAAGCAGAAGGAGTTCTACATATTACTCTGAAAGCTTCTAAATAGTACGAGGACCTGAAACAGGACTATTGTTTAGAACTGACCAAACTTAAGGGTTAGAAGCATTGGAGGAAGAATAGTCTAAATTGCAACTATTTCCTCTTTTTTTTTTCTGTCAAAGATACCAGCTGAACGAGAAGGGGCGGTGATAGAACCTTTAATAAATTTCGAGTAATGACAACCTAAGCATTTAAAAAGGGATCATTCTCACGAATTCTGCAAATATCATTCATACACATCTAGTTAGGAGCATTTGATCCACTCTGATCATGTCATCCTAAACACTAGGCGTAAATAGGTCTATAAAATTGATTTTTTAGGTCATATTCCCAGAGAACAGATCAAAGGAACATATCCTATACCCTTGAAGTTGCAATGGGATGGATTGAAGTCATTAAAGCAGATCTTGTCTTCCCATATTGGTGGCGAAGTAGATCGCTGAAAGCAGATCTTGTCTTCATGTATTGGCGTGAAGTAGATCGAAGATAGCAGGTCCTATCTTCCTATATTGATAGGAAGTGGATTCAAGATGCAGATCTTGTCTTCCCATATTGGTGGCGAAGTAGATCGCAGAAAGCAGATCTTGTCTTCATGTATTGGCGTGAAGTAGATTGAAGATAGCAGATCTTGTCTTCATGTATTGGCGTGAAGTAGATCGAAGATAGCAGATCTTGTCTTCATGTATTGGTGTGAAGTAGATCGAAGATAGCAGGTCCTATCTTCTTATATTGATAGGAAGTGGATCCAAGATGCAGATCTTGTCTTCCCATATTGGTGGTGAAGTAGATCGCAGAAAGCGGATCTTGTCTTCATGTATTGGTGTGAAGTAGATCGAAGATAACAGGTCCCATCTTCCTATATTGATAGGAAGTAGATCCAAGATGCAGATCTTGTCTTCCCATATTGGTGGCGAAGTAGATCGCAGAAAGCAGATCTGGTCTTCATGTATTGGCGTGAAGTAGATCGAAGATAACAGGTCCCATCTTCCTATATTGATAGGAAGTGGATCCAAGATGCAGATCTTGTCTTCCTATACTGGTGGAGAAGTAGATCGAAGAGAGTAAATCTCGTATTCATATATTGGTGTGAAATAGATCAAAGATAGCAGATCCTGCCTTCCTATATTGGTAGGAAGTGGATTGAAAAACAGACTCTATCTCCCTGTATTTGGCAGTGGAATAGATTGAAGATTGAAAATGGCAGATTTTACCTCCCTGACTACAGTGGAGTACATTGAAGCCGATAACTCTATCTCCCTGCATTCAACAGTGGAATAGAGTGAAGATTACAGATCTTATTCCCCTAAGCAGTAGCGGAGTAGATCACATCCAGTCTTATCTCCCTAAGCAGTAGTGGAGCAGACTAAAAACACAAATCTCATCCCCATGGAGTCGTAACAAAGTAGATTGAAGCTACAAGGCGTATCTGAAGTTGCCGTGAAGTGGATCAAAGCAAGAAGACGCAGTGGACTGAAATGAGGTTACTTGAAGAAGATAAGCACCATAAAATCAAGACTCGGTGAGACCGGGCAAAATTGGCCTTCTTAGTCTTTGCTCCGTTCTCGTTACACGACAACAAGCAAAGAGGGGCAGCTGTACGAGCCCATTTTGCCCAGGCCCATACCAACAAAATAACCCAAATAATAAACCCAAAAGTAACAGCCCATTTACAAACCCAAACTCTGACCCAAAATTTAAACCCAAACAAATTAAAACCCTAAAAGCCCAATCAGCCCACAACCTTAACTAATTTTCAGCAAACAAAAAAAACTAGCCGCTCCTCCCTCTGTCCCCAAGATTCAGTCGCCCCATGCTACCTCTGCCCTTGGCCATCACGTGCACCACCCACACCTGACACACCTGCAACAGAGACAAAAACAACAGCAAAAGGAAGCATGCGAGGAATGGGGAAAAGAATAAACAAAAGAACGAAAACAAAAATAGGAAATGAATGTTTTATAGATCGGCTTTAAAAAGCCAAAATCGATCACAAAAGGCGGGGGATGAACGCTCACTGGGCACAATATACGTTTCTGCATACATACATAAACAAAAAAATCCAGTATAAAGGTGATCTCTAGTTTTTTCTTCCCTCTTTCTTTTCGGATCTATTTTTGGTTTGCTAGATTTCTTTTAATTTATGGATCGACACCAAGGAAAACCCAATGATCTCTTAAATGAAGAGATTTAGGTGAGGGTCGAATGTTCTTCTCAACTTTTTTCTTCTTTGTTTTTTGTTTTATTTTCAAAGAAGCAAAGCACAATTTAAAGTTTTTTTTTTAAAAAAAGGGAAATGAGATGGATTGGTTTACCAGATCTCCATGATTGCAATCTTCACAGGCAAAGGTTGGGTTGTTGACCGCACGTCGTCGGCCATTAGTCCAATATTGGCTCGTCGTCTGCTAGCCAAATGAAACCCTATCATTTGGGGGTTAATGGCTGCTACTACTTCTAAAAAAATGGTTGAAATTAGATAATGTTTGAAGGAAAGGGGGTTTAAAATCCTTCACAAAGCCACGCAGCACTGTTTATAGCAGTAAAGGTCTGCGCATTGGCCCAAAAAAGTGAAATAGATTTGCACCATTTTGTTAAATGGCAGATTTGCACGTTAGATCCCCCTCTTGCGCGAGTCTTCAATTTGTGCCCAATTGGCTTACCTTGTATTTTAAAATTTGGCCTGCTAATTTGTGCATCATTTCATTTTGATCCGCGGTTCATTAATGCATTGTGGATGCGAGATATTTACAAATTCAGTCCTCCTACATTTATGTGCATTGAGCATTAATTCATTTTGTAATTGCTTTATTTGCAAATTATCTTCCTTATTTTTACTGTAAGTTTAATTTGGCCTTGTAATTCCACGATTGGTTAATTTTTAAATGCATTTAATATGTGTAATACCTTACCATGAATTATTATTTCTTGGTATTTAGTATATTATTTAAATTATTATTAAACATATATTTTGTATTTATATTTAATTTGCATCCATTAGTAAAGTTTTAATATTCTTATACATATAGATTTTAATAAGTTTGTAATTAATTGTGTTTTTTTTAAAAAAAATTATTATGTATATAATTTATGATAAAATTAGGTTAATCCTATAATTCATATTTTAATTAAATGATATTTTGACATATAATTACTTCTTACGTTTTTCACATGTATAGGGCACATATTAAATTATTTTTGCTATGGTACATGTTATTATTTTCATATAACTTTATGTAGATATTTTTCTATGTATATATATTCTCTTTCAAAATTATTTATGTGAATAACATTTTTAAATCATTCATTGTATCTTATATTATCCTTATGTTTTTTATATATATATTTTGTTATTTATATAACGTATATGTTTACTTCTTTTTTTATACAATATTAATTTCATTCTTTTTATCAATAATTATACCCAATGTTTATCTGTATATAAAGATTTCATAAATTTACTTTATATATTATCTTATATCATATTTCAAGTCAAACTAATATGTTTTAAGCTATTTTTATAATCAATCATTTAAAAATTCTTTAAAACGAAGGCGATGTGCGATATTTGGCAATTCGCGGAATCGTGCCCTAACGTGTTGGGTTACAATTTCTCGTTTGCTTAAAATAATCAAATATCCCTTCAAAATTTCACGCATACCTTCTAAAAATCATTTAAAACGAAGGCAATATTCGGCGTTTGACAATTCGGGAATCATGCCCTATCGTGCTGGGTTGTGATTTCTCGTTTGTTCAAAACAATCGAATATTCCTTTAGATTTTCATTCATGTTTATTAAAAACCTTGAAAAAACGAAGGTGATGTTCGATGTTTGGCGATTTGAGAATCGAGCCCTATCGTGCTGGGTTGTGCTTTTTCATTTGCTCAAAATAATTGAAGATCCATTCGGAATTTCACTCGTATTTTCTAAGGTGAGGCAATGTTCGATGTTCGGAAATTCGAGGAATCGTGCCCTACTGTGCTGGGTTTCGGTTTTTTGTTGGACCAAATAGTTGGGCATCCTTTTGTGATTTTCAAATTATAAATTTGCGGTCATCGAAACAAGAAGATTTTTGACAATCAACTCGGGTCACTCGAATGTTATTAGAAAAGAACCACATTTCCAAAACATTTTTATCTTCGACACTAAGACACTAATTAATCAACTAGGTACCAATTTTGGGCGTATCGAGGGTGCTAATCCTTCCTCGTGCGTAACTGACACCCGAACTCATTTTTCTGAATTTCGTAGACCAAAATCGTTGTTTTAATAAAATTAAATCATTTATTAAAAACAATTACTTTTTGAGGTGACCCGATCACACCTCGTCAAAAAAGGATTGGTGGCGACTCCCGTTTTTATTCTTTTTTTCAAAATCCAAGTCGACCCCGTTTTCATCAAAAAAATGGTGCTAACACTGTTGGTTCTTGTTGTGTGGGACGAAGTCAAAGCTTTGTCCATTTTAATCCTATTTCTTTTAGTCTCTTTTATATTTTGTTAGGTCGATCGTGACCTCTACTGTTGTGCCTCTTTTCACTTCGCCGGATATGGCTGATATTCACTCGACTACATGTTTTCGAGTTTGGTTTGATTACATGATAGCCTTGCTGTATCTTGTCCTTGTGGAATTTCCTTGATGAAAATTTTGTTCGTTTCGGACAAAAGAAAATCAAACAACACGATTACTCGAGCTGTACAATTGCGGAAAGGTCATTCTCTGATGTGATATTCTTTGAGGTGATACATGATCCGCATGGTGAAGGTAAGGAAGTGGTGGTGGACAGCCGAAAGAGGTATACAATACAGTGATGGTACATGGCTGCCTACCCTGTCTGTCGGCCTCGTTGGCGGCAGTCTAATATTTCCATTATATCAAGTTTATCATTTCAGGACAAACACCCTGAAAAATTGCTCTTTCATCTTCATCCCAACTTTGGCCTAACACGGTTTCGCCCGCCTAAAAGCTACAGACGAAGAAAATCTTGCCGCTCAACTTGCCAAATGGGACAGCATCATGCCCATTTCATTTATTTCGTTTGTTACGTAATGCGGGTTGCATATGTATTTATACGATTCATTATTAGTATTAATCTTAAAATACATAAATTTTAAAATTTAAATATATTAATATATTAATATTAAATATACATAATATCATCAATATGTATCAATATCTTACACAAAGTCATTAATTGATCTTGGACTCTTCAAAAATGAGCTACATATATTCCTAACTGATCTAGTACTTTATCTTAATTTTTAAGAGCCATTCTTGAAATAAAATTTTGCTACCTTGGACGCTTCCAAGTGTATTTCATCAAGTCCACTTATCATGTGCATTTTATGTTTTTGTTGTTTATAACCTAACTATAAGGATTAAAAAAAAAAAGGAAAAAAAGATACAAAGTAAAACACTGCTAACAAATAACACTAATGTATAAAAAATATTGTAGTTTGTTATGTGTGCACAACTTATACTAAAAGTAATTATGATAATATTACCTTATTATTAGTTAAAATGTTATTTTATCTTATCCTGAAGCTATTATCATTCGAATATGATTCAATATTTGTTCTTCGAAAAGTCATTACCATAATTTACAATCTCTATTCAATCAACATTAAGTAATATTCAATATTATAAAATAATAATAATAAATTTCAAACATCAAATAATAATAAAAGTAATACTATAAATGAAAACTAAACTTTTCTGAAGTGATGGAAGCAAAACCTATAAAATAATACTAAAAATTGATTTTTTTAGTGTTATCTTTATACGCTACTTGAATGAAAATAAATAACTATTTGATGTTAATGTATCTATTTACAATATTAAATCCTAATTTTAATTGATATATAATTATAAAATTAATTAAATGATAATTAATTTACAATAATAAATGTAAATTAATATAATACAAAATTTATTTCAATATACTAATTATTTTTTTTTCGATATTAATTTATTATATAAAAATTAGAAATAAACTAAAATAATAAATCAATTTACTAATACAATAAAAAGCATTTAGCTTAGTTTAAAAGTTTCTCTTATACATACACTAGATTATGACATATGGTTCGGTGTGGAAAAATTATCTAAAAAATATTTATTAAATATGTAAAAATTCAAATAAAATTTTGGTTAAAATGATAATGTTTAATGTTTGAAAATATCTATGATGAGTCAGATTTTATTAATTTTATTATGAGGCATTAATTCATCTATAAAAGCATGTCCATGTATGTAAATTTGTAGCAAATAAATAAACAAGCCATAGATTGTTACCGTAACTCTTTACTTGGAATTGACGCAATTTTAACAAATAACAACATATTCTGTGTTACTTTTAGTTCCACTATAAAGATGAAATTTTTATTACATTTTCTCATATGGGGACAATTATATATAATTGTTGATCAGTTTGCAAAGTTCTACTAAGTTCAGATGTAATTTATTTTGTAAAATAATATATTTTTTAATTAAATTAGTACTGTTTAATTCACGCATGATATCAATTTAATTAAAATTTTTAAATAATTGTGTAAGTTCTAAAAGATTAAAATGTAATAATGTTTATGATGATATATGTAGTTAATAAATTTAAAGTTAGAATTCTGATAAGTCGTGAATATATGATTGCAAAGCCAGGAGCTGCTTCTGAATATCAGAATTTGATAATGATATAAAGGAAATGGTGATAAGAATCAAAATATGTTATGACAGAGACTACGCACATACTTTGGTTTTGCCAGTTATAAGAGCACCCACTGCCCACTGCCACTACTTTCACATCACCATTTCTAATCGCAACATGAATTCAAGGATTCACCTTCCCCCCCGTGCAGAGAAAGTAAATGAAACTTAAAAACTCCTCTTTGCTATTTCTGGAGACTTGTGGTGTTTTCCCCTTTGCTATCTGAAGAAAGGCCTACAAATAGGGCAATGGACGTGTTTTAAAGAGCGATATATATAGATGATGTGACCAGTTAATTTGATGATAAGCTGAAATATATATATATATATATATATGAGATAATGTTGAAAGGAGAGCACTATGGAAGGTTGTGCCGTGCTCTCATTTCTTGTTTGCATTTGAGATATGAAAATCTTTACATTCCTTCTTGTGCATCCATTATGCATATATATATAGCTCGTAACTCTCAACATATATAGTTCTACCCATTGCCATATTATTAATATATATATATTAAAATCAGCTCGTTTTTTAAGTTAACAAGAATAATTAAAGTATCTTAAAAAGTTAAATAGGGATAATTGAAGTATTTTGAAAAAATAATTAAATTTGTACAATTTTTAAAGGATATAATTATGCAGTTTAAATTTATGTCAAATGGTATTTAACAAAAACTTCAACCACTACTCTATTCAAACTAAGGTAACATATTATAAATTAAAAACCAAAACAAAAGCATATCACAATAAAGAGGTAAGGTATAAATAGATTAATTGAATTCAAACATTATATACATAAAATAATTGAAGTATTAAGGATTTTATGTCAATTAAAGTATTAAGTACGGGATGTATCCTTAAACATATCATTTTTTATTGACATATGGTTTTTTCAGTAAACTATTTTGAATTTATCACAAAAATATTTACAAATATTAAAGCTTGAGATTCAATAAATCTCAAATATAAATTAATTGCCATCAACTAAATTATATAAAATATTCTTTAATAAATTTTACCTATAATTAAATAAATTCAAATAAAAAATAATTTTATGCGTTGAAAACAACAAAAATCATCTCATACTAATACTAACCATAAAACAACCTATCATTCAAAAAAGAAAAAAGAAAAAAGAAAAATAAAATTTTTTATAGCGGTGAATACAATACAGGGCGGAAAAAACCAGGGTGAGGCAATTGGCCTGAGTGGTTGAGAATAGAAAAAGAAAAAGAATGATGGCGGCATTGTAGGATCTCATTTCAGAAATTTTCATCAAGTGTTTTGTTGAAGGGGACCAACTTACAAATTCTCCTTAATTTGTCTTATATAAAGAAGGGAATGTGTGTGGCAACCATGATCGCCACATTTACTCATTTATTGTCGTAGAATTAATTTAATGTGTAATGTCATATATAAATTTTGATTTTGTATGTTTTTATATATGAAATTTTGATTTAATTCAATTTTCACAAATCACTAACAACATTATTGAATTAGTACAATTTTATGTTAATATATTACATACACAAATAATTATATTGATTCGATACGAAGAAAATGTACGTATTCATTTATTTAAATATGTACAATTGAATCAAAATTAAAGTTTCATATATGCATATGAACCACAATTCAAATTTCATGTCTATAATTACATAAAATCAAAATTCATGTATCAAATTATACATTAAACCAAAATTCACGTATAAATTTAATTATTATTTTCTTCATTCAATAAAATTATTAAATGTAACTAAAAAAATTAATTACTCAATTAATAGTTTTTAAGATCAAAATTTACGTTAACTTGATGAAATATCTTGTGGGTTAGTTTTTAAATGATGTGAAATCAACTAATTTCTAATTAGAAAAGAGATTTTTTTTAGGTTTCGTATTCCATTTTTAATTGCAAAAACACATTTCTGGTAATGTACATATAGATTTGATTGATTTGAATTACTACTACAATCAACAATGAATAATCGAACAAAGAAGAAAAAACATGTTACAACACCTAACTTCAGTTATTACTTTCATTTCCTTGATGTCCCAATTTAATGTACATATGAAGGTAATAACCATATATTTTTCAAAATTAGTTAATAACCACATATAGTTATATAGGTTTAATTAAAAAAAATACTGCTAAATATTCTCCTAAAAAATTATTATAATTAAAGTGGAAGAAGGAAGGACTAAATGGCTAAAGTTTGTAAATCCTAAGGATGGCAAGGGTAAATATCCCAGAATTGGTCGAATTTAAAAGGAAATGGAAAAGGGAATGAACAGCTTGAACTTAGGTCACTTGAGGGGTATATTTGCACTTTAACCATTAGGTTTGAGGCTTATTTCTTACTTAATTTATACCCCTAACCGTATATATTAGTGACACTTAACTATCAAACCTATTTAATATATTGTCTATCCATTACAATTAACCTCCCTATATTATGGGGCGTGACATGTATTTTCTTGGATATTTTGGAAAAATGCATGCTGGTGTTGCCTGATACAGTAGTAGCACCAAAATAATTTCTTTTAAAGAAAAAACTAAATATGATGCATGATTAGGGGGGAAAGTGGAGTGGTGTCATCAGTGTGTCAGGCGGCATCAACGATAATTGTTCAATTTATTTATTTTTGTAATTAATTTTTTACTTGTCTCATTTTCGTAATTATTTATTTTTTATATTACTTGTGTTAAAAAATCGGGGGGGGGGGGGAGTTTGGGGGAATATGGGCAAAGTCAGAATTTTTTTTTAAAGGTTAGAATTAAATTGTATATTTTAATGATAGTAAAAATATAATTTTATCATTTTAATATCCTATATCTTTATACTTTTTAAATTTTTATTATTTTATAGAATTAAAGTATAATTTTATAATTACTGATATGTAATTTTATAATTACTAATTTAAAATTTTATAAACTATAAAGAGGTGGGAATGGAGGCTAGAGTGGTGATGTTGGTGGAAGGGAGCCGGAAGGGAACGGTGAGGGAAATTTAGTCTTTTTTATTTTATTTTTTTATTATTAACATTTAACATTTTTTCCCTTTCAAATTTCAGAAAAAAAGGTAAAGTCAAATACGATTGATGTGGCAGTTTCTGATTAAGTAATTTCTTTTCCTAACTGTCGTAACTTTTGAGGCAAAGTGAATAACAAAAAATAAATTTGAATATCATATTAGATCAAGGAGAATTTTAAGAACAAGGATATAATTTAGGGGTAGTTTTAAACAAGCCTGTTACATAATTTAGGGATATAATTGGTGTATGTTCAAAGGGTGAAATCCTATTTAGAACTTAACTAGAGCAAGCTTTAGTTATTCATTTCATTATAAAAAGGAAACAAAACTTGGGGCATAGGGTGTGTTGGAGGAGTCGGGGTGGGAATTGGCCTACTAAATTTCGAATGGTACGGCGGATAATTTTGGTTAACTGAAATCACTGAAGTTGGAAAGAAGAAAAAGTAAAATAGGTGAATCAACTTTCCCTACCCCACAACGAATTCATTACTCTCCAATCTCCACCCATTCCCTAGATTTTCCTTTACACAAATCTTTCCGACCTCCCAAACTGTTTTCATTTTTGTCAAAATTTCCATATAAATAATAGTATCTAAATTTAATGTATAGGCTAAACAAAGTGCGAGGAGTTATTCTTGAAAAAATGGTTTCACATGTTATTATAAATTGACAAAAAGATATCAATAAAAATACTGGAAAATATTTTCCCACCTATATAACCATCACTTTTCCATCTAACATACATATATAGGCTACTTTATTTATTTCTCAATACAAACATCAAAGTGAAATTTTAAGTACGACAGACTTATACTATACATTTATCACCTGGAAACCACATGAATTTCCAATTTTAATTATTTGTTCTTTCTTCTGTCCAATCTACAAGATGCTACTAAACTTTTCCTAAAATCCTGCCAAGCAACCATAATAATTTGACCAAGGGGACAAAGGAAATGAAGTGTTCTACGAATGCGGCAACCATACTTGTCCAGTGAGATGATCTCTTTTTAAGTCATGAGTTGATCCAACTCCTCGTAATAAATTTAGTTGGCTTGAATGGCACAATATCATATAGTATATACAATATTGGGAAAAATTAGTAAGGAAAAAATTATTCAATACACATATCTTAAAATGTTTAGACATAAAATAAAAAATAATTAAGCTAACCACGATATTAGATTGGGTTCCTTCGTTCTTTGTTTTGCACTCCGAATTTCTTTTATAATCAAAACAAATATATCTCAATCGGTAACCACAACTTTCGTGAAATAGTATAACAAATCCTTATATTAATTTTCTTACGAAGAATGAAGGACCATTGGCCAAGTTGTTAGAAGGTTTTGGAAATTTATTCCTTGTACCATTATTTTCAAGGACCACTGCTTTCCCGACTTGATATATTTTCATGTGGCCTTCCTTTTAATCACAAGAGTTTTCCTTCTTTGAACCCCCCTTTTCTGTTTCAAATTAATTTCAAAACTAAATTTGATTATAAAATAAATAATAATTTCGGGTCATAATATATATTGTTATAATTCTAAAATTATATAAGGTATTTGATAGTACAATGGGAGCAATTCATATAATGTTTAGAATGAAAAGTGGCTTATATGATGATGAAATGGAGAGTTATTAAAGTTGGGGGTTCGAGTTTGAGGTTGAATCTTGGTAATGTGTTAGCTGAATATTCGACTTCTTAGTGTTGAGGGGTATTTATAAATGGAGGATGATTGAGCGTGGATCTCAACCACTAGGTTCTCTACTCCTTGAGCTAGGAACAAAGTCAAAATTATTTTTAGAGAAAAGGTAGAAATGAATTGTAAATTTTTGAGACGTTAAAATATAATTTTATTATATATTAATATTTCAAAATTTTTAATGAAGATAAGTAGAATATAATAAAATGAAATAATAATGTTTAAATTAGTTAAGACATGTTATTCTCTTAATGAGGGTGAAGCTTCGCGGAGTACAAATTTTTATAGTAATAAAATAATTTGGGTAAGAAATTTAAGACTAGAATATAACATGTATATACGTATAGAAATGGAGCTACGTATGAGAAAAGTTGTGATAAGCAGCTGAAAGGGTAATTTAGAGGTGACATGAAGTTTGGCTTTAGTATTTGTCAACAAAAATAGAAAAAACAAGTTTGGTGTTATGTTTATGGAAGGACATTTTCTTTATGATTATAATATTGAAAAATGAAAAAAAGTTAAAACTCATATCTTTTAACTTTAATCATGCCTCAAACACAAATTTCGAATAAATAAATGATTCTCAACCATTTGGCTGTTATTCACTCAAGAATTCATTATATATTTGTTGAAAAATAGACTTGATTGAAGGAAGATCAATACAAGTGAAGATATTGAAGAGGCGACAAAGCAGGGCACCAGCTAAAATAATATAATTCATATTTGAATTTGATGATTAGAAACCATTTTTTTCTACTAAGTGGCTAAAAGTAACCCAAATTAATAGGATGAGCGCTGATCATGGGGTTGACCTTGAATCTGCCCAACTTGATTAAGTATTTCGAGCAGCGCAGACGCAAATACCCCCAAACAACGCAAAATCAATGGCTGACCACAGCTCCACCTAAACATCCTTTAAAGCGAAAGAAACTGTTTAACTAATACCAAGGACGTTAGGTGTCTTTAATTTTGACCCAGAATTGTAATTAACATATATATATATCAATCGTAATAAATATATTTTTATTTAAGTATGCGTTAGTGTCACAAATTAATTTGAAATTAATTTAGTAAAAAAATATTAAATTACTTTTACATATTTTACATAAGTCATATTATTATAAGACTACTTTTGTCTTTTTTTTTCAAAAAATAATAAGAAATTTATAAATATTGATATTTGAATTCATGCGCTAACATCTACAAAAATAAATTTTTGGTTTAACCATAGATGTCCTTGTTTGTTTTATGGTTTGTAAATAGTTCTGTTTGAATAAGAGGTGATATTCAAGTAAAACCCTTCCAATAATGTTGACTTTCAAATTTAGTCTAAATGCTTGAGGGATAAGTCCACTTCTACTTCTTCCAACTATTTGTTGGTTGTAAAATCTTTTTTTTTACTACTTCAATCAAAGATTTATTAACATTTTCATACATTTCACTTTTTATTATACAAATTGTTTCACCACATTGTATATCTATACTTACTATATTTAAAAATTTTGATTGAGATGGTGTCACTTATAACCGAGTCCAACTCAATTGTTAAATTCTCAAAACTCCTTATTTTAACAAAAAATATTTATTATTTTAAAGATATTTTTGTTTTATTATATAAAATGCAAGAAAAAAAATAAGCTAGACATCACAAACATTGCTCGTCTTATTTGTATAATTTTACACATATATTGATATATTAGCAATTTATATTATAAAAATTCTACTATATTTATTTCTATAAATATAAAAGCTGGTGAGAGAATAAAAAAATATTTTTTATATGATTTCTGGTGTGGGCAAATGAAATTTAGTTCTTATTTATAAGAGTTCTAATGTCTCTCTAGAGGAACACAACTATCTAAATAAATAATCACATCTTTTAATAATAAACATATAATAGATATATTCTTGAATAATCATATTCAAACGCAAATTCTACTTACCTATACACTCATTATTTGTTAGCATGTTAAATGTGTATCACATTTCCCTTGAGAAGTTTGCAGGACATGCATGGTGGGCATTGGTGGCCTTATATATAAATTGTGGAAGGTGGGATGAGTAGCCATCGTTAGAAGCATTTAAAAGAATATTTCTATTTTCTCTTAGAGTGTAACCATATCAACGTGGTATGGCGTATTTTAAAGCGCATGCTCAGAATGAGCCCTTCTTGAGCAAAGTTGTCTCAAGTAACCAACGTTTAGATAGGCGGAACCTTGTGTTCGTATGGCTAAAGGTTGGAGAGTTTGAATTTCCTATTTAGTGGGTCTTGCCAGCTACTAAGTTGTGCTAAAGAGTTCCCATCTTAGAGAGCAATGCTGCAAAGAAGCAATATAGGAGGCATCCGTGGGGTTGTCTCTTAACTATTGAAGGAATAATGATGATGAGAAATGTTTTTCTTCACTACTTAGAAGGAAGAAGCCTAAATAGCATAAGAGTGATGGAGATGGTGTGGATTTTTTTGGTGATAGACAATGGTTGCCAGATCCTATTGCCTAGCCATTCTCATGGGTTAACAAGATATACACACTAGTACATGTGTTAACAACATTGCATAAAGCATCTCATGGACTTTACACGGTGTGAACCTATGCCATTCTCCAAGCATTCTCCTTCGTAGTTTCCCTCCTTTACTTCCTCAACTAACATCAGCAATAAATATTTTTCTCACGTGCCTAAGAAAATGTCAATTTCTGATAAACATCTCAAAAACACAAATAAAGTTTTAGGTTTCAATCCACCTTTTAGGTATTAAAATAAACGGCTTAAAAAAAATCTGAAGGCACTGATTTAACAAAAACCCATCAAACACTATTTGCCCAATTCATGCTTCACACATTTCTTATTTCTGCAAATGTTGAAAGATTGAAGAAAGAGAGAGGGTCAACATCACTGCACTAACCTACATCTGGAAACCCCAAAAGAAGAGGAAGGGCACAACTGAGGTGGGCTCAGGTTCCTCTCAAAAGTCAGTGGCAAGTGGCCAGTGCGTTTTTAATTGGATGGTTGGATCTGCCAAATTCATTTACTATACATATCAGACACAATGAGGGGGGGCCTCTTTGGGTCCCAAGCCTCCTTAACATCTTCAATCTTACATAAATGTCAACTTTTTTCCAGCTTTATACTATCCATGTTTAATCATTCGACCCCTCTACAATGCTTAGTTTTCCACTAGTATTATAAAAAATTTTAGGGTCTTTTTCCATGCATACTCAGTGATAGTCTTAAATAACTGGTCCTCTGCTGGTCTTTCTCCCCCCCCCCCCCACAATTTTGACACTAGATACGCATTAACGTGAAGAACAAGAATGGAAGTGACGTCGAATGCAATCATTTAAGGGCGAGCCATGGGTATATACATATAACTATGGCTCTTAGTAGGCCAAAAGGTTCTTTTTAATCTGATGAATATATATGTCAGATTTAGAAGGGAATAAGCAAAGATGCAAATTATAATCAAAATGATCAAAGACACAGACCAAATATAAAAAGAAAAAGAAAAAAAAGTGGTAAGGCAACGTAATAATAATGCGTACGCTGAACATGAAAGAGAAGGGTCAAAACTCAAAAGCATTGAGACTGAGAGACAACCGGTGGAGGGTGAGGAGCCAGTTGAATTATATGCATTTTTAAAGCTTAAGGTCCTCACTGATTGCGTGGCTAAATCAAACAACTTCAGCTATTACTAGGAAGGAGATGAGGATGGAATGGTATTGAAATAGAATTTTCTTTGGAGGAAAAGGTGGCATACCTATAACAAATGATCTGATTGGACTACGTGGCATCCATAAATAAGGACATCCTTCCCATTCTACTACGACTGTCTGCGTCTGGACCATCTCTGGATTCTGAAGTGTAAACACCAAATTTTTTTCACTCAAATCCGTCCTATATATCATACACGCCTGCACATGGTTTGATGGTGGAAATCCCACAATCACTAGCCGCACCATTTCAACCCCCCAATCACCATTCCTTTCAAACATCCAATTCAAGCCTCTCTTTATCTTGTCTCGTTTCCTTTCCCTCTGAAAATATCTTTGCTGCAACCCCCATGTCTGCCACTTTCACTGCTTTCCATTTACCTTCACTTTCTCCTTCATCTTGTCATGCTTTTCTTGTTTACCCTTCATCATTCTTGTACCAAAAATATGGAATATTTGCCCTTGTTTTTTTTCTGCTTTTTCTTCCTTTCTTAGTGACCTATTAGCTGCTTAAGCTCGCACGTCCACTTTAATCATGTCCGGGGCAAATTGAGATAACCTACAAGGTTATAAAAAGGGAAATCAATCCAACGTCCTCCGTCACAAGTTTGCTATATATATAACCATTCCTTTCAGAGTTAACCCTGTCCGGAGGCTTATTAGAGAAACTTCATTGTAGGTGTAGCTTTGAGAAATTCAAACAAATAAACATGTCATTTTCTTGTACGAAAAACTTCTTCCAACGGTTCTGCATGGATGAATTTCGTATGGACAGTGATATTCATGGCAGTTGCTTCTCAAGTGACCTCATTCCCTCACTTGGGGCTAGAATTAACCATGCGACCAAGCTACGTACATACATAATATCCCCTTTCAACCCTCATTATAGGTGATTACCATTTACACATGGCTTTCTCAAAATATTTCTTTGAATATATTTAAAAGCTGCTCCTTATGGTCCTATTCCTTATTACAGGGCTTGGGAGATATGGCTGGTTGTTCTAGTCATTTACTCTGCCTGGATCTGTCCATTCGAGTTTGCATTCCTAACTGACAAGAATGATGCACTTTTCATTTTTGATAACATTGTCAATGGCTTCTTTGCTGCTGACATTATTCTCACCTTCTTTGTTGCATATCTAGATGGCCAATCTTATCTCCTTGTTGATGATCCCAAGAAAATTGCCATCAGGTAAATAAGATTTTTGCGGCATTCAATCACATACAAAGGCTTCTTTTATATGTGTATATCAACTAAGAATAACAAAATGCTCATCAACTATTTGAACTAGTAATGAGCTTTTAAATGATCCATCCAACATCTAGGTACATATCTACCTGGCTTGCTTTCGATGTCTGTTCCACTGCCCCATTTCAGTCTCTCAGCCTCATGTTCACAGATCATGACAGTGAACTTGGGCTCAGGCTACTCAACATGCTCAGACTCTGGCGTCTGAGACGTGTCAGCTCCCTGTTTGCAAGGTCTATAACCAGTTTCATTCAACCCATGCCTTTCCCTTTCTTCAAATGCTTAAATATTTACTCACTGATTTCCTTTCCCTTTCCTTCAGACTTGAGAAAGACATTCGGTTCAACTACTTCTGGACTCGGTGCACCAAGCTCATTTCTGTAAGCCATTGAAACTTCCTCTAGTCTCCCCTCTATCACAAATATTGCCTTCAGTCATTTGAAAAAAAGGGTTATTTTCCTTGGGTTGATTTCAGGTGACCATGTTTGCGGTACATTGTGCTGGATGCTTTAACTATCTGATTGCAGATAGATATCCTGATCCTTCCAGGACCTGGATTGGTACAGTGTACCCAAATTTCAAACAGCACAGTCTCTGGGATAGATATGTGACTTCGATTTACTGGTCAATTACAACTCTCACCACCACTGGTTATGGAGACTTGCATGCTGAGAATCCAAGAGAGATGCTGTTTTATATCTTTTACATGTTCTTTAATTTGGGATTAACAGCTTACCTCATCGGGAACATGACTAACCTGGTAGTTCACTGGACAAGCCGGACCCGTAATTTTGTAAGTTGCCCCTTTCAACTTTCAGGCTGTTAGAAATCCATTATTAACCTGCCAGGGGAACTGAACATATAAAATAAGTTCTACAAGGACCAAATGAAATTAAGCGTCACAATCAACAAAACTACCATACCTACAGAAAATGTTGGTTATTTGTAAGACAATGTATCTACTATCTATAGTTCTATACCCCACAATTTGACAATTTTGTATGAAAAAAATTCAAGGTTAAAAACTAGCTTAAAGGTGATGTCAAGATTCTTAGGCACTAAATGACAAGCTTCCATCCCTTTATATTCAGATTCAACAGTGTTTTCTTTTTGACAAGGATGCCATGTCTAGCCTTGGAAGTGCTAATAATAAGAAACCATTCCTTTTACATTTTTGGGTGCTACAGCGGGATACAGTTAGAGCTGCTTCGGAATTTGTGACACGAAATCAATTGTCCCCTCGCATACAAGATCAAATAATGTCACACATATGCTTAAGGTTCAAAGCAGAAGGATTGAAGCAACAAGAGACCCTAAATAGTTTACCCAAAGCCATCCGCTCAAGCATTGCACAGCATCTCTTCCTTCACATCCTGCAAAAAGCCTATCTCTTCCAAGGAGTTTCTGATGACTTCCTATTTCAGTTGGTAATAATACTTCTCATGTTATATATCTGTCCATATCTTTCTTATACACATGCATCACTTTGAATTTTATTTCACAAGATGCTAATGCAAATTTATTACCCTGTCAAAGGTTTCAGAAATGGATGCCGAGTATTTTCCACCCAAAGAAGATGTTATTCTGCAGAATGAAGCCCCAACGGATCTGTATATACTTGTCTCAGGAGCAGTTGTAAGTAGGCTTATTCTTATGGGTGTAGAATAATAATATATAAACTAAAAAATGCCGATTTCTGACATTAGTTTGGTGGCTGTTTGATTCCTGATTTGCAGAACTTAATCTCCCATGCTGATGGGCATTATCAGGTATGTGATTTACAGGTTACGGAAAAGGTTGCAGCAGGAGATATGTTTGGAGAGGTTGGAGTTCTATGTTGTAGGCCACAACCATACACAGCTAGGACCACTGAGCTTTGTCAAATACTACGACTGAACGGAACCTCACTGATGAGCATCTTACAAATAAATACAGAAGAAGGACGTGTTATGATGCGTAATCTTTACATGGTAAATATCATACTAGACAATTTTTAGAGTAATGGAAGACAATGTTATCATGAACAAGAACTGATGGTTTGTTCTCGCAGAAAATAAATGGGCTTCACAGCAGCAGCTTTGACCAGTCCAATATAGATCCGGAGTTGATCCAGAATTCAAGGCTTGGGCAAGGAGCAATGGGAGGAAGTTGTTTGAGTGCTGGATATGAAGAGCAATCACAGAGAGAAGCAATAGGCATAAATATCTCAGGATCAGAGGCTATAGAGACGATTCAAAGAGGTAGATTCCCTATGAAAGGAATTTCAACAGCAGAGGATGGCCAAACAGCTCTCCATGATGCTGTTCCTAAGGGGCATAATGAAATGGTTAAGATTCTGGTGGAGGGAGGAGCAGGCGTTAATAAACCAGATGCAAGAGCAAGGACGCCAAAAGCATCGGCAGAGCAGCAGGGAAGCAAGAGCATATATGAGCTCTTACAGACCTACGAAAAGAACAAAAATTTAGATGATGAACATAGGATAGAGATTATCGGGCCAGAAACAACTAGTCCAAATGGAAATAGAAATTGGGCCCAAAATTTCTTCAATTCACCCATTTACAGGGAGGAAATTATACCGACCAAGAAGAGAGTTACTATTCACATGCACTTGCTGAGCAGCAGTACATCAAGTAGGCAACTTGGAAAGTTGATACTCCTACCTGATTCAATACAAGAGCTTCTCAGAGTGGCTGGTAAGTCTGACTAAAAATAATTAAAAGGGCTTAAAATAAATCTGAAACGTAAGGGGAAAACAATTACAAATCAACTGGAATCCGAATTTATTAAACAAAAGAAGAAGAAAAAAAGTAACAAATAATTGCTCATTTTGTAACATTGTGAAACTGCAGGTGAAAATTTTGGAGGCTACACATTTACGAAAGTCGTTAATGCCGAGAATGCAGAAATAGATGATGTACACGTCGTTCGAGACGGTGATAATCTGTTTCTCCATCAAAATGAATGTGCGAATGTACATTTCAGTGTGACCTGATGACAATAAAAAGAGACAATCATGGATCATTACAGATGGTATGTAACCTTGAGGCAATGATAATGATTGTGAAATATTAACAAAAATATGACGGGATCAGTTGATTTGGGACCACAAATTAATCAGAGAAATTAATCAGAGAAGTCAATTACATATGGCCATATTTCACTCGAATTCTGGCGGGCAAAACCCCATCCTTACATAACCTGAAAAAAGTTGTCTATCGTAACAAATATTACAAGCCCGTGATGATTAGGTGGACCAAGTAAATGGCAACGTAACTTTTGTTTTTGTAGGCGTCTAATTGCAGATCAATTTCGTCGATGTGTTGAAGGCATGTAAAGTCAAGCCACCGCTTAGATAAAGTGGGGATCCCGGCCAACTAGGGATAGGCAGCCTTCATAACAATATAAATAACTAAACCATGTCAAAAACCAGTAGAAACTGTGCCCACGCCAACAGGTGTTAAGCTTTCACACGCTACCCTTCACAATATTGCCTTTCTCTTAAGAGCTTTTGATTGGTAAAGGATGAGCCTCCGTGTTAAAAACAAATTTATCAAGTGGCATAACAGAGCTATCTCCGAAGAGCAAGTACAAATATTTCAATGTTTCACCCAGGAAAAATGTCTCCATCTTGTCTCTTTTTGGAGGAGGAACTGTGGTGACATCATCTAAAGAAGAGTATCCGCCGGATTCTACCTTTGTGTATTTCTCAAATGACTCAAAGATCTGCCAACCCCATTCTCGATATCTGCAATGCATGATATTAGAGGGGGAAAAAACAAGTTGCACCCATGCAAGATCTATAGGTATAGAAATTAAATAAAAGGAAAGAGAGTAGAAACTAAAGAACTAAAAGAGCATACTTTGGATCCTGAGTGATTCGATATAACACGAACAAGGATTCAACAGTTTCTGGACGCAATAGATTGTGACGGTCTGCATGTTTGATTATTATGTCATTTACATATTCTGAACTCTTATTTCCGCCATCAAGACCACTCTCAAAATAATCCTGTTTAAATCAGATCAAGTCAGCAGATCATTACTATAAGCAAAAAGAAGTGTGTCCATACATAGATGAATAAGCAAATATGAACCTTTTTGGTGCATATGAAAACTAAGTCAGTGCTTTCGAGAAACAAGTTAAACTGAAACCAACCTTAGTATGGAAGTATGCAATTTCAGGAGCCAGACCGGTGGAAGTTACTGAATACATCTCAAAACATGTCTTGGTTAAATCTTCTGCAAGTTTCAGGTTATCCAGGTCTTCAAATGTAAGAAGGTTGTCTTTCATTGCTTTCTCTTTTGTGAGGCCTTTCGTGGCACCAAGCGCAAGAGTACCAGGCAAAAAACATACCTGGTATATACAGTAAAAATACTCACACATTAATAAAGTATACTCTGTTGAATCCACGAATAGAGAAAATTATTTCATGACAGCCGAGGATTAATACAGAAATATAGCTTCTGCATTCGTCTAAATGAGATCTAAAGCTATAATAGATTAGAGACACTGGTGAAACTCTTCTGCTATCTAACTGCTTCCTTGCACTATTCAGCGTGATAGTTTTGAAAAGAAAAACTGGATGTGCAGAATACTGCTTTGAAGGTGCTAGGTAATAGCCTCATTCTGCTGAACAACTGCAGCTCTAATATATTGGAAACACTGGAGGAACTCCTAACCTCGGTAGCTGATTCCTTGCATTATTCAGCATCATAGTTTTGAAATGAAACAACCAATGCTCTAAAGAGTACTACTTCTTTAAGGTGTCAACTAATAGCCTACTTTTTCTGGTAAAGCCAACACGTTTTGGTGCCAAGAAAAACAGAATTAAAATCTGAGGTTATTTCCTCCGATATATGTTAAAGGACAGTGGACTGTTCTCGTAAGTGATAGTAGTGGTTGGGGGGGGGGGGCAGGGAAGGGAGGGGGTACATTCAGTATGAATTTCAAATTGTGGATATGTAGGAGACTAGAATCCTGATTTGCTTAATACAAAATACCCACTCCTTTCTTTTTATATTTTGGATAATCATATACTCCTTTTATTAAAAGCAGGAACAGAAGAAAAAAAAAAGTGTCCTCATATTCTCAAGTGTAGGAACCTAGACATTATGATCTCCTATAAACATATTATGTGGCTACTTATCCTCAAAAAGAATCTAACGTTTTAGATAGGATGGAAGGATGAGCTGAAAGTTAACATCTACAGTCTAAACAGAGGAGTACTAAAAGTCTCCACTTGTCCAGGTATTGCTTAAAATTCAAGGATTGAGAAAGCACTACATACCAGGTGATCCATTTTTGGACTCAAGTAACCCTTCGGTCCAACAGGTAATTCCCCCACAAAAACCAATTCACTTGGTGTTGATTTTTGAACAAGCATGTGTTTAACTCCCCTCATTGCTTCCTCATACATGTCATGAAGATAAGTGAAGTTACCATCCTGAGTATCCCGTAGTTGAAGCCACACTTTGATTAGGTACTCATAATAACTATCACCTCGAGATCCAAGTCTAATATTTTCTCCACTAAATTCACCAGAATGAGGGCTGCATTCCACAGCAAGATGATCAAGATAATGATAATAATAATAATAATAAATAATTTCATACTAACATGATCAATGATTTCAGAACCTGATAACCATAAACAAATAATTATGACCATGACCATGACCATGACAATGATAATAAGTTTAATAAACGAAATATATGACAAATAAAGAATATTGACATCAGCCAATCATTTTGTCCAAAGAAATTGACAATCTGTACATAAAAAGAATATGTAAGATTTATGATTGAACAATCTTAAAAGGTTCTTGTTCGAATTTATGGAAGTCATAAAAGAGATAAGCAAACCAATTTGAGCACAAACTCAAGTATTCCCCCAAAAAATCCTGATGGTGTGTATTATCTTTAAGTAATTGTCTTCTACTTGACATTTTTTTCCCAGTCTATTAAATCACATCTCATTTCATAAACTAAGGAATTTTGTTAGGGCATAGTAACTGGTGGGTATATTAAAGAAAGAAAGAAAGAAAGAAAGGTGTGTGACAGCCAACAGTCAAAAACAATCCAGTATGTTTTAACCATCCAAAGAAAGATAATAAATGAAATAAAACTCCAATGATATAGATGAAACACCTAGTTATGACATTATTTTCTACTCTCTTTGATGGCTGACATCACTTTACCCAAGCAAACGGAAAATTTCATTGACCTAAATCGACAGGCTAGAAAACCTTAGAAAGACATAACAAAGGATATAGCTGTTTAAAGTAGCCGTAACTTAGGAGTGATGACATGATTGGAGAGAATAAAAATACCTGATGTAGATAGGAACTAGTCCTTCTGTCTTGGGAAGAGTTTTCAAATGCGCCAAAACCTTCATCCCTTCTGTGCTATACTTTGGATCACCAGAAATTGCACTGAGGTAATTGAATTCAAGCTGTAAAGTGGAAACTTCAGAAGTACTACTCAGTCCATCAGGAGCTGAATGAGCTGAGGAATCACGTAGCACAACATCACTGAAAGGGATGGTGGTTGGACTGGAAGTAAAAGCAGATAGCAGACGATCAGCCAAGTTTTTTGCAATGTCTAGATAAATAGTAGGTTTTGGCCCCTTCTGTGCTAAGGTCATGCCTTGATCCCCCCCACTCAAATGATATGCACTCAACAGACCACCCAAAACCCGTATTGTGGTTTCAAATAAATTAACTTGCCCTTTCTGTCTAATCCTATCTAAAAGGTGCGACTCAATCCATGAGCTCGCTTCAGAAACAACATCATCTAGACCCATGATCATGGCAGTATCAAGAGCATCTACAACTGTAGCACCTAGACCTCCGAGCCCATCAACTCCAAGCCGGCTCACTGGCATCAGCTCATCATAACCCATTGCAAACTTCTTATAGCCAGACCATGCATGGGTGAAAGCATCCTTTACATTTTGTTGTCTAGCTTTCCATTGTTCTTCAACATTAGGCTCATTTAATTTACCGGTAAAATTATGATGAATGATTTTTTCATCTGGCGATAATCGAGGAGGAAGGCGGGGTGCTCTTCGGAAAAGTTTTTTAAACCTGATGCCAATATCAGTAACTTCCTTATGTTCTTCATTTGTCGCAATACCTTTTGCTAGTCCATCAGAAACAGAATGTGCTTTATTTGTATGAGTCAACATAAGACATGCTAAGCCAAAGATCATTAATAAACCTAAAAACTTCCCTGTACTACAACTTACGCATTCACGCCTCATATTACTAGTAAGTAAGGTTTGAGTGATCACCTGGAATAGAACATAGAAGAATAGAGAATATATTCAAATCAAACATTTACTATACCATAAAATGTTTAGTCTTGGAAATAAGAGTTCTAAATAAAGGAGAATACTTAAAAAATGAAAGAAATAAGCCACGACTGCCAAATCTTTTGCAATCTTGTAGGAAATTTAGCCAATTTTTTCCATCAGGCACTTCAGCAAATGGACTCTCGGTAGTCAAAGCATACTAAGAGTAACAATTAGTACGGTCCAGACACCAAACTAAAATCAAATATCATACATCAAGCAACTAATTAGTGATGTAAAAAAACGAATTTGTAGAACTTAATACATGGCATGCTCCATAGACAAAAGTTCAAAATCACATTACTCAAACCAAAAGGCTAGTTTTTAAAGGCCGACAAGTTATGTGTATTTATCGATACTAATAGGACTTCAAATTAGATTCCTTAAGATTTAACAAATTATTTGGATTTCTTTGATCTTCTGTACTCTAATTGCGTTATTAATCTTTTCCATTTCTCACCTTTCACATTGATTGCTTACCACGTATATTTGTGTTCATGTTAAAATTACACCAACATACAGATCCGCGAAGAAAACCTAATACTTTGTCATAAACTTCAGCTAGAGCAACTTCAACTTAAAAGGAGAAAATTCCAATCCATCTCCCGTAAGAAATAAAGAAAGAAATCGAAAATTACAATTCGAGAAAATCAAAAGCTAAAGAAACAAATGCGATAAAGAGTAGAAATGAATTAAGAGTCAAAATGCAGGGAAATATAAAGCGAGGGAGATCCAATACCTTGAAAAGAGATCGGTGACGAAACTTGGCGTTATCGTAGTGAACATCTTTCATAGAATAAGGAAGCGATTTCGACATGCTGGAAGATTTAGATCTAAATATTTCTTTTCCAAAATTCACCGGTTCAGGCAGTTATTCTTCTTTTTCCTGACAAAGTAGATCGGGAACTTAGCGGGCAAAATAAGAAGAAAGAGCAAGTGCGAGAAAGCGAGGCAAAATTACTTTGGGCGGCGAAACCATGCGAGCTCCTGAGGTAGGAGATTCAAATTAGTGGCTTTAGTTTGTTTTCGTTGCTTTAAAAGTCAATGGAAGATCGTCGTCAACAGCGGAGGAGACGGGGAGCGAGTAAGGGACAGAGAGAGGATTTTGTTACTCCACCTCTCGGCACGTTTCAATTGTCTGTTTAGTAAAGGGTGTCCGCAGTTTCAAAGTCTTCTAAAAAGAATTGTCGTAAATTAAATTAGATTTTGTAATGCGCCGTCTATACTATATTTTTTTATTTCCATTTCTTAGAAATAATTTTATTTTCTATTTTGAAAATTGAAGATCACATTTAATAAAAAATAGATATTTTTCAATAATAAAAACATGTTTTGTGAATATAAAATATGATACATAAAAATTCTTACTAATTTGTACCAACATAACATATTTGATATTTAAAAATTGTTGAAAAATAAATATTTTATGTTCATATTAGTTTGAATCAGAGATAATTTGAATTTTGAAATATTTGTTTAATTTTTTTAATTTTAAATAATTATTTTAATAAAAATATTTTTTTATTATTTTCTATTTTTACATATTTTCATTTTATTTTTTTAAATTTATTTTTAGACTATTTCTATTTTAAGAAGTCAAACCTCTCATAGCCTCAACTTTATTATTTATACTATAGCTTCATTAGTGTCCTACATAATGTAAAATATAATTTTTACCAAAAATATTACATTTTGAATCCGCATTAGACGAAAGCTTTAATCTTTACTCCTAGTAAAGAATAAATTATTTTAACATATAAATAACAAAATTATATTAAAAATAAAATTTTACTTTTAAAATTTATTAATTCAGTGTCATTTAATTTATAATACAAGTTACAATAAATTTTTTATTAAAAAAATATATTAAAAATAAATTAGTTTTTAATAGTTAATCAATTTTCATTGTGTAACTTCCTTGGCCAAATCAAAATGAAAATTATCTATAAAAAATTAAAAAATAAATTGTTTAAAAGTTAAGTGTTACATTTCTATAATTAATTTCATAAGACTTGATTTTAAGTTAATTGCATCTGACATTTCAAATTATAACTCTTATTTTAAATTATCTCTAAACTTTAAAATGTTTTAACTATATCCTTAAATTACATTGCTATAATAACCATATTCTTACATTATTGGAACTGTTAATTTAGCCTTAAATGACATGTAAAATTTTATGTAACATAATTTAAAATAAAAAAAATCTAAAAGAAAGTAAAATATTATCACATAGCTTTTAAAAAAAGCTAAAAATGAAGTAAAACCGAAAAAAAAAGTGTGTGAGTGATAGTTTTTGTAAAAGTTTTGAAAATCTCAAAATTAATATTTTTACAATATACATTTTTACAATATTCATTTTTGTTTAAAACTTTCATTTTAAATTATTATACATAAGATCTATCATATCATTTAATGGTTAAATTAACAATTTTAATAATACAAAGACCTTATTGACATAACATTGATAGTTTGAGGATGTAATTAAAATGTTTTAAAGTTTAAAGATCAATTTAGAATGAAGATTATAGTTTGGGGATATTTGATGCAATTAATTCACTAAATTTACATTATAAAATTGTTTGGTTTAGTAAAAAAATTAATATAATTAACATAATATTTTATATTATTTTAGATAGTTTAGAATTTTTTTCAAAAAATTTTGGATAAAAATTAAAATATAATAATTTAAATATCTTATTTTTAACTAAAAAAATTTATTTCAAATATATTTATAAAAAATAATTTAATCTTATGGATATAAATATTAAGTAATTATCTATCTATTTATCATATTCAAATTTTTATTAAAAATTCTGTATTAAGTAAAGACTTAATAATATTATAAACCCATTTTTTTTCTAAATGTAAAAAAAAGAAATCCTAATTTTGTTTAAACCGTGTGTGTGTTTTTCAGCATTTTCGGTTTTTAACTATTGTTAAGCCAATGTTGACCAAAGAAAAAAACAATTGTTTACCAAATAATCAAATGTTTAATGATTTATTTAGTCCTCTAATTTTATAAAAAAATTAATTTAATTATTTATTTAATTATTTGTCTTTTTTAATATTTGAATTTATATTTTCTATCAAATTTCTCAAAATATATGAAAAAATTAATATTTTTTAACTTTGTTGAGGTAGTAGCATACACATAGATTACCATGTGGATGACACATGAACATTTAATTAATTTTTTAAAATTTTAAAATTTTAAAATTCAAAAAATTATAAGAACTATTTTTTAAAAATTAAAAATCATTAAAACTATAAAATTAAAGTACTAATTAATATCGCTATAATGTAGTTATAATGTACCAATGTCTGAGCTTTAGCCTTTAATCAAAGTGAGATAACTAGATGTAATGAATTGTATTTATATAAATTTTGCTATATTATATTATTATTAGTTTTACATATTTCCTACCATTATTCAAAAATTGGAAAATAATACTTGTTGAACTGGAATTAAGTTATATTTTTATATAAAATTTTATATTAATAATTTAACTATTATTCACATATAAAATTAAATATTTATGTAAATTTTCTCTAAAAATAATAATTTTTTTCTCATTAAATTTATACTTTAAACAATTTTCGTAAAAGTTACCCAAGTAGCCAGCATTGGCCCTAATTAAAACACAAATATAAAGAGTTGAAAAAGAACACGCATATATAAAGACTTTAGTTACACCTCTATGCCTAATTAAACCACGGCTGGTTTCACGCCTGAACCTTCCTCAAACTCTCTTAAAAAGGCTGCAACAAACCCCTTGGGATTAACGGTTTCCAAATCTCAGAGATTAAACCATTCTCTCTTTTTTATTTTTTAGTCCCGTTTTCCTCATATACAAATGCATCACAACCTAAACTCTCTACTCCGTCATGGGTTTCTTTAATCAAACCTTGAAGCATTTCTTTGCTTTTCTTGTCATCTCCTTGGCCTTCCTCCTCCTTTCCTATTATTCTTCCCCTGCCTCATGCAATGAAACCCTTCCCAAGATCAGCAGCACCGATCCTTCCAACCGCCGACCAGCCGCCGCTTACCAAGTGTTGCGCATCAAGAACGCCACGCCCTTCTTCTTGAACAGGCCGGACAGGGGATTGGAGAAGAAGAGGAAGAGGAAGATGATGAAACGGAGGAAGATCAACATGGACAGAAACTTCAAAACCGGGCCTTTCACTGTCATGCTCCCCAAGGGCTTTGTCCCTCCTTCCGGTTCATCTCCATGCCACAATGACAAGCCCGACTCGGCGGTCGCACCGGACCTCATCTGTGGCCTCTCCGGTACTACTGCAAAACCCTAGAGCTCTACGTTTTCATCTGAAAACTAAACAGATAAAAGAAAGACGAATGGTTGGTATCAGTGGATTTTGTTGTGCTTAGCTTTCCACTTTGTTATTCAATCTTTCTTCATCTTCGTCTTCTTTGTTTCCTTTTTCTTGAACTCCTTGATCGATGGAAAAGCAATATTATACCAATCTTGTAATGTGGGATAAATATAATAAAAGCGGAAAGTAAATAGATATTAGAGGATCTGCCAAACTTTTCCTTAGTTTTTGCCTCTCTAGGTATTTCCAGTTTTCCATGCATTCCCATTACACGTGCGATATATAAAAGCCCCTTGTTTTTTTCTTTCAATTTCAGAGAACAGTAGTACTGCAGTAGCCTGCTAGTGTTTTGTTCTTTTATTTGCATTACTTGATTAACAATTTTCTTGATATATTAATATCAGAATATATGCTTATTTTCCTTTTTAATCTTTGCTTTAATATATTCTCATTCTGAGAAAAAAGTATTCGTGAAATGCAAAGATATAAAGCTGCAATAGTTTCTACACGTAAAAAAAAAAAAAGCATCATAAATAGTTCAATCTCGATAGCAAGATCGCCAAATCTACTACTTAATTATGTGTCCCATTTTTGGAAGTGATTTAATTGGGTAAGCAATATAGATTTCACCTTAACGACTAAACTCCATATGGCTTGGGCAAAGACTTGCATACTTAACAGTCGGTTTAGAAGAAAAAAAAGCCATATCCTTTTCTCTTTTATTGGTAAATAAAAGCCATAACCTTTTGAAGATTAGAAAATCTTTATAATATCCAACAGTAATGGGTACCAGTTGAGATACCTCAATTCTACGACTAAAATGTTTGTTGCATTGACATACTCTGCTGGTAAATTATATATGTAAAAATAAGCCGAGAAAATTGGAAGCATGCATGTGAATTGGCATCGGTTGCAGGGCTCTTGTCTCGTGTAATAGGAGCTTTTCCGTAGCGTGTACTCTATGCATGAAATGGGGGGAAAATGGCTCGTTTTCTTTGCTAGAAAACTATTTCTGTGATTTTTTGTTTGATGGTAACAAGCCACATAATTTGATTAGGATGCTAGAATGTTTATATTAGTGATGATTTTAGTGATATATAGAGTGAGAGAAATGAGCCTTTTGTTTATTATGGAAATGACCTCATCAAAGAGAGGTTGATAATACGTTTAAAATATAATAGATTTTGTCGGCTTCATTCTTTATTTGTGCATATGTCAACAAAAAGGTACGTTGTCTTGCTAAAACGTTGCCTAACACCGGCAATAAAGCATAGAAATCATCGTTTCCAGGGGGTTTTGTGATCTTCGCCTAATTCGATCTCCACTTCTTGGAAATTTAAACCCACCAATTTTATATACTTCCACCTCTTAAATCTTTAGGAGTGCAAGGGTGGGACTTGGCTAAACATTTTTAATTAAATATTAATATAAAAACATATTTTCTATAATATTCTATTAATATGTGAAGAATGACCAGTCCAATCTTGACATTTTCCGGGCAGTGGTCCGATTCCATCCATGAACAAGTTTAGAAAAGATCTGGTAATATTATTAGTAATTTACATTTATTTTATCAATGTCATTATCATTAAATTGTTTTTAAGTTTTAAATTTCTATCTGAATTATTATGCGTTAATATTTAACTGTTTTTTTATGTTATTTAATATATATTTTTTATCTAACTGTACATAATATTTTCAAATAATAATGCAGCACTCGAAAACAAGAAATTAAGTATCAAGTGTCGAAGAAATTTTAATTAATTTCAAACATACAATAAAATCCACAAACATTCGTTATCTTTGATTATTATTTTCATAACATATAATTAAAAGCATTATGACATTTTAATTTAATTTTTTTTAAATAGAAAAAAAACTTACTGATTTTCAACATTTCAGTCGTCGAAAAAGAAAACTCATTTCAGTTTCCCCTCTTCTGGTTCGTAATCAGAAAACTTTTTGACAATCCCATGAGATGGGAGTAGTAAAAATGATATTGGTGGCATCACTTGAAATATCGGAAAGAATATGATTTCCTTGTTTCGCATTCCACGATCTTCAAGGAACGCCTTTATCTCATATCCATATGAAGAGACCTTGAAGAAGTACTTGAAGGTCTTCTGCTGTTTGAGCCAAACAAAACCCGACCTCAATGACATTGTTCAAAGGCATCTGAGTTTTCGGTTAACTAAACTCGTCGAGGAGCTCCTTTGCTTTTTGCTTGCAAAGGGCTGTGCAATGGTGGATCTCGGCCCCATCACTGTGAGCTGCTATTTGCTTTGATATCATCTAATTTCGATCCTTTGAATTTGCAGCTTGAGAGGATGCAAATTCCATCTATCCATATACGCGTGTATATATATATATGATTTGGCAGTTTCCCAATAGGTTAAATCCTTACAGTTATGTGTTAGTTATATTTACTAACTTCATAATAATAACTAGCTAAAGTTTTTATTTGAACTGAAGTTCCAGTAATACAACTTGTTAGAATAAATGAAAGTGATGCATAAAGCATAGAAATCTCTTGGTTCCAATAATGAAAACTATTATAAAAGAAAAAAATAAATCTTGATGATCTTATAGTGAGAGAAGTGTTCTAGAAGAGAACCAAAACATAATTAATTATTAAAACTCCCGAAGAGATTCAAGTACTTAAAAATGAAAACAATGAAAAATAAAGAAATCTCAATAAGTTATATAAATATAAGAAAATATGGAACCATGAAATATTAAAAGTTGTCAACAATGATTTTGGCATGCAATGATATTATTGAGAGAATAAAAGAAAATGAGAATTTTGAATAAATCTATTTAGAAATATAGACATGAAAAAGCTTGGCCAAAATAAAAAGACGCAATTTAAGTAGTATTAAATCCATGAAGTTTGTGGACCAGTAGTCCAAACATCTAAGGTATAAAGCCAGTGAGGTACTAATGATGAAAATATATAATATTCTTTTGTGGGAATGCAATAATCTTTAGATATATTATTAAGTCTGACCATTTATGAAATATTTAACATGCGTCTTATAATTGTTGTTATAATATTTTATATAAATCATTAATAATGAAGTTTATATTAAAATCCTTGAATGATTTAAAATGCTAGAAACATATAGAATTTTTTGAGAAATTGTTCAATATGTTTGTGTAAATATTTATATGAATTGAAATTATTTAAACTTATGTGGTAAATTCGACTTAGTGAATAATAGTTTAAGGAAGATTTTAAAATGATCCAACATAGAAAGATCATGATCAAAGTTTGTTATGATTGTTGTTGGAACTCTTAAAGAGACCAAAATATATTTTCCTAAAGTCGTTCTCATTCATAACTTCCAGAATAATAATAATATAAATGTTTAACAAATTTGTTCAAATACTCATTTGTAAAGTTGATATTCAAGATGAAATACATAAAATATGAGATATTATGTGATGTAGTCATGAGTGGAGTAAATACGTATTGTACTCTTTTTTTTAAAATTGAGGTTTTGTCCCATTAAATTTTTTTTTATAAAGTTTTTAATGAAGCGGCACATATTATGCATATTATAGATAAGTGTACTTTTTTTCCTTCATTAAGAAATTTTTTTCCCATAAAATTTGTCTTAATAAGGTTTCAGGAGGCACGTTATCTATCTACTAATGAACATACAAGGGTAGTGTTATAAATTTTTCATTATTAAGTGGATGTATATTAAGATCAAGATAAATTTAATGTCCTTTAAGTATATAATGTTTATAAATATAGATTTTGGAGAAGCATCTTAAACAAACTATTTCTTTTGTTCTTTCTCTCTTCATTATTTTTATTTAATATATGGGATTTCATTGAAAGTGAAGGTTTTTTTCATATAAAGAAATGGAAATGAAGACCGCGTGACGGCATTGATTAATAAAACAAATCAATAAAAATAATAAATGAATCGATTAAAATCCCTCGGTTGCCATATAATGGTTCTTCAACGCCTAAGCATGATCTCTCAAGACAATACTGCTATCCATGGTTTGCTTAACGGCTATTCTAGCTGATGGCCTAGCTACACTTGCGTTAAATCGACCCTTAGACTACAGTTTTTGCATTTCCTCCTGATGAAGTATTCAGATTTCCCATGATGGTTGGCACGGAGACAAAGAAGTTCAGTGGAAGAGGGCGGGCCGACAGCACTAACACTGACCGGCCAGAGCAACGGCAGAAGTTAAGGGGTCAAGCTGCACTAGGGTTTGATGAAGCAAAAACGAGAGTACTTTGATATTTGAGCCAACATTATGATTTGAGTTAAAAAGAACAAATAGAAAAAGAATGCATAACTTTCTGTCGCATAAAAATTTCCTCCAAATAAAAAACCTATACTTTATATTTTCTTATTTCCTTACTGACTGCATTTTTTAGTACGCTTAAAATTTGTTATATTAATATAATGAAGAACTGGAAAAGTAGTTTTTAGTTTGCAGAGTTTCCCAAGGTTGGGACACTGAAGGAACTGCTTTGTATAACGCAGGACCATCAGATTATCTTCATGCTCATCGCTACGAGGAGTTCAATGCAGACTACGGCACTCAAACTACTCCAATGACTGCACACTGCTGCCAAAATGGTTAGATGCAACTTCTCCAGATTTCCCATCTTCCGATTCTCATAAAATTTTACTGACAGTGAGTTCATTATTTACGGGAAACTCACATGCAAGTGTTATCAGCATGTCCATTAACAATGTCAATAAGTCCTATGACCATGAAACATTGGATGACATATTTGCAACGACACTTCATAGCACGAACAAACTGTCCAGACAGAACCCTCCTACAACATGAAAACAGAGAAACACAAGCTCTAAAAAAAAGGCCATTGCACTAAAATATCCGTAAAGATTCAATATTGGATTCATCGATAACTCTTCAGAGCATCTTCTGCTTTGCCTGATCTGGCATCAGTCCACGCTTTCGCAATCGTTCTCTTCATTTCATCATCCCCTTCCTCATACATATTCTGTAATTTTCATATTCCAACATCAAGGTAAATAGTGGAAATTATTAAACTAATTCCGCCTCTATATATAATCCTTCAAGTAAACTTACCTTCATTAAGTCCATGATTCCAGCCATGGGATCTTGCTCTTTATCCAAATTAGGTTTCAGCTGTGCAAAAGAAACAAAAAACCATTTTAATTCAATTACATAGCAAGAAAGTTATTAACCTTTGTTCATCTAATAAGGATTGCAGTCAAATACCTTATCTTCCTTGGAGTACAGATCGGGCCAATCCCCTTTAGAAGCTTTAAACAGTGTGATGATGACTCTTGTAGGCTTAACTACCACTTTGCACTTCTCTGGTACAATTTCCTTATTCAATTTTGGAACAGCACATCGATAGTTCTTTCCTTTGACATCATGGAATTTAACATCAAATGACAAAGGCTTGAAGTCTGTCTGAATTTTTTCCTGCTCAACTCCTTCTAGGAAGACATATATCTGTCCAACAAACACATACATTAGGCATAACTTTTAGATAACACTAATTTTCTGATGTAATGTCGGGAACTTATATGATAATAGTAATGGGGAATTCTTAAATCTTTACCAATACCAATTTTATTACCTTGACTTTATCCATATCCTGATCCCAGCTGAACGATGAGACTGAAACATAATTCAATGCTGGGTTAATAGGAGCTTTAACTGAGGTTGATATCGGAGTAGGAATTTGTGAAGCAGTGGGAGGAGGAGCCGCCGCATTGCCATCTTCTTTCGATGCCCGCAACTGAAGAATCATTGAATGACTCGGTTCAGAATCAAGTCAATCTGAACTTGGAAAATACTAAACATGGCAGGGAAATGATATTTTTCAACAATAAAACAAGAATCAAAACAACGGCACGGCATTTCATTTAAGACAGGAAAAATCTAGCAACACCCAAAAAAGACTAATGGCAATTAGGAAATGAAAAATAAGAGGGGGCAAAAACACAGAAAACCTTTTCCAAGCTGCGAATCTCAGAGGAAATAAGAGATAGAATGCGTGGCCTTTTTGCAATGCTATGAAGTTTCCTTAGCTCCTCCAAATCCAGCGCCAATTCTTCTGCCATTGTGCTTCTGAACTATTTTACTTTGCCTCTCCTATAATATTTGCTTTTTTGTTTTTAATTAGAGAGTAAGGATAACTAAACGATTCTGCTATTCAGTGGAAATTGCTAGAAACTTGTAAAAGGTGCTTACCACTTCAGGATATTTCAAGAGAATAATACAATTTTTTTCCAACGGAATAGATGGAAAATATATATATGATGATTTGGATTTCTGGAAAATGAAAAAGAAAATTCTAGACTCTTTTTGATTGCTTGGTTTAAACTAGACATAGATTAGAAAATGACAAGTGTCGATGGGTGTTAATCCTTTGGACTGAGTCGAATGAGTTATGCTTTGAAACTTTAGGCTTCAAACACCACTTATTGCAACTGAATCAGGTCTCATTTTCTATCTTAAGCCCATTGGATTACACCTCACCTCAACACTACGAGACTGAACACGAAAACTTACTTGAAGCTCAAATTTAAATACTATTTAAATAGTACCATCTTTTGATCAAGAAACAAGCATCTTCCTAATATGGAAAACTGAGATCCTTGTTTCTTGGCATCTTCATAATAGTTTTGTGGATGGACGAGAGAAGACACAAGACAATGACTTTCTGGCTTTTACTTTCTCGGGAAACAAACCGACACTTTTACTATGGGTTCCTACATAAAAAGCCGGTTAAAAAAAGTTTTTTTGAAGGTTTAGTTTTAAAAATTTTGGTAAAATATTAAATATTTCGGTAAATTGTTATATATATTGATAAAAATGTTAGATATTTTGATAAATTTATATAAATATTTCTGTAAATTATTAGATATTGGTAAATCAATAAAAATATTGATAAAGTCTTAAATATTTTGATAAGTCCAAAAATGTTAATCTTTTTAGTAAAATGTTAGATATTTTAGTAAGTTCATATAAATACTGGTAAATTAATAAAAATATTGGTAAAATCTTAGATATTTTGGCAAATCTAAAAAAGTGTTGATAAATCCATAAAAAATAGGTAAATTGTAAATCAATATAAATATTGGTAAATGGTTTGAAATTTTGGTAAAATATTTGGTAAAGTTTTGGTAAATTCTTATAAATAAATGTAAATGTCATTAGAAATATTGAGGAAGTATTAGAAATATTGGCAAATCATCAAAAGTTTTGATAAATCAGTAGGTATTTTAGTAATTTATTAAAAATTCAAGTAAAGTCTTACACCATGTTTGGTTAGGGGAATAGAATAGCACTCCTCCATTATTTATTGAATAGTGGAATATTCAATATTTCCTAATTTATTGTCTTTTCATAATAGTAATTTTTTTTATCACTAAAGAATGACTATTCCATGCAATTTTGAATAACAAAATAAAATTAATTTTCAGCTTCGTCTTTTAGAACTTAGACTCTGAAAATATAAAAATAAAATATTTTAATATAATTTAATATAAAAATAATTATATTAAAAATATCATTAAATTATTTATTAAATTATATTTAATAATAGTCTTATTAAAAATAACAATACAAAAATTTTGCTAAGGGTACTCTGGTCATTTGGCTTTTTTCTTTATGCTATTACAACCTCTACTCCTTTCAACCAAACACAAGAATACTATTACACTTCTATTTTGTCGAAACCCTTTTTATTTGAAAAGCAATGGGGATCGACTTTTTTAAAACCGAGTGTGGAGTCGCCACCAATCTTTTTATTTAGGTATGATTGGATCACCTAATAAGACATTTTAAATCAATTTCGGTCTACATAAATTCAAAAAATGAGTTCGGGAGTCGGTTACGTATGAGGAAGGGTTAGCATCCTCACTACGCCCAAAAATTGGTACCAAATTGATTCGATGCTATCCTTATATCAAAGATTTTAAGAAGAAAGATCTTTTGAAGCATGATTCTTTAAAATGTTTGAAATAGTTTAAATTAGTAGTCACAAATCTCTCGTTTCAAAGATATGCGGTATCATACCCAGTACGATTGGATACGATCCTTTATACCTTTAAAGACAATTGATTTTTGACTTTTGAAAAATTTTAAACTAAAAAAAAGGTTATTCAAATATTTAGTTCGCCGAAAAATCATACCCAGTACGATTGAGTACCATTTTCCAAATTCCCCAAATATTGAATATTACCTTATTTCTAAACTGAGAATTTGCTTAAAACGCTTTTATTTATTTTAAAATAACATTGAAACAACTAATATTAACCCAAAATATTGATATTTGAATCACGATGAAAAAATCAAAGTTACAAACACGGATTACTATACAAAATATTATACAGGTAAACAAAAGAATAAACTAACATAATTTAAATAATAGTGCAAAAGGCTAAATATCAATATAAAACAACAATACATGAAATAACATGAAAACTAAAGCGACACATAGTACATAAAACAATTCGGAAACAATTTGAAAACTATTAAATATATGAAAACTTACAAAATGAATCGATACATGATCGGGTTTGAAAGGATGCATGTATATAAAATAAAACTAAGAATATGTGAATGAATATGAAAATAAATATTGTGAACGAAGTAATTTGGAGCTAATAACATGCAAAATATTTTAAAAAAATACATATCTATTTAAAGGTGATAATATACACATGATAATAAAAAAAATCGATGTAAACAATATATAATGAAGATACAATAAGAATAAGGAATGAACGATATACATGAAAGATGAACAGACCAATATATATTAAAATTATATGTTCATGAAAAAAATCTTAACTAAAAAACAATATAAAATATCATGGAATTAAAATATAAACTATAAAATTAAATTAACTTTATCATAAGCTATATACGTAATATAAGAACATTTATACAAAATATTATATGAAATAATATGATATAGGCAAACTACACAATAATAACTAAAACGAAGTAAAATTATTAAAGTAACTAGACATATAAATAATTAAAAAATAAAAATGTATGTTAAGTGAATTTTTAAAATAATAATGAATTATACAAAGTAAAAAAAAAGACTCAATCAAAATAATATATATGTACAGATAATAATAAAAAAATTTAAACTAAATATTATACAAAATGTCAAAATAATATAATATAAAAAATACTTCAAAATAATTACATAAATAAAAACAAAGCAAAATTATTAAAAAGCTCAACACATGTATAAAAATATTAAATGAATTTTAAAACAATGAATTATACAAATAGAAAACTCAATTAAAACAGAATTAAAATAGAAGAGATAATTTACAAAATAAAAAAAAAACTATTGAAATAGAAATAATGACTAAAGCGCAATATGCGCAAATGTCCAGAGATCAAAATTGAAAATATTCCAGATCCCAAATCATAACGTTTAGGAGTGGACTGCTGCAAAAACATGCAAATTCTATGACAAATTTAAAAAGAAATAAAGCATAAATAAGGATCAATTTGAAGGTCTGCGTGAAGACGAAGGGCTAGTCGCGCAATTTGACCTTTCGAAGCTAAAACATGGATCCAGTACATGGATTAGATGTGCGCAATCATTTTACCCTTTTCTACACGGCACCTTTTCAAATTCAACACAAAGTCCATCAAAAAAAAAAAAACTAAAGCCAAACACTCAATTACTTTAACAAAATCAAAAGAAAGAAAAACTAAACCCTCCCTATTCATTCGGCTAAACATGAGCCTTATGCCCAGTCACCACATGCCACCGTTAAATCCAGTGATCCACCATGCGCGAGGAGAGTCTTCGACTCTGCTCATGCCATATGCGGAGACTCACTCGCTATTCAATATCAGGGAAAACAAAAGGAGTAAACCCGACCCTCTTTTGATCCGATCTCGAAGGAGTCAAGATTCCCGCAATGAACCATAGGTGAGTCCCCCTTTCCCTCTTTCGTTTTTTTTACAAGGAAATACATAAATCAAAGAAATAGAAGCAAAATCAAAAGGAAAAAACGAGATTTCAAAAATCACCTCCTGAAAAATTGTTGTACTTTTATTCAAAAAAAATTTCGATCTGTATTCCCCCCATACAAATTACATTCGGTCTTTATTTATAGCCGAATAAAGAGAAAAAGAGAAAATCAAAGAAATTCCTTAGATCTTTCTATTAATTCGCTGCCCATTTGCTGTAAATTTGTTGTGTTGTTGCGCCCTTCTTGCTCTGGCTTGTGGTTTGTTAATTTGTTACAGGTACAGAAGGAGCCAGCTGGAGGTGGTGACACACGTGGGATGAGGTGTAGGACTAGCCCGGAGACAGCAGCAGTGCTGGAGGCTGCAGGAAGTTGCTGCTGCGCTGATGATCTAGGATTTCTGCCGAAAATTCCATAGGGGTTTTGGGCCTGGGGTATTTTGGGTTATTTGGGTTAATTGGGTTAGGTTTAATTTAGGTAAATGGATTGTAATTTAGACTATAATTTGTATAAAGACTGTATTTGGACTTTGATTTTGGGTTTATTATTTAATTATTTTTTTGTTTTATTTTTTGGTTTTGGTTTTGGTGTAAGCCCGGTAAAGTCATGTAAATTTTAGTTATTGTGAAGACTTGGTAGAAATTTTGCAAATATCGGTAAAATCTTATAAATTTTGGTGAATCATTAGAAATATTGACAAAATCTTAAAAATTTTGGTAAATCATTAGAAATATAGGTGAAGTGACTAAACTTTTGGAAAATTCATTGAATTTTTGTTAAAGTCTTATAAATATTAATAAATCATTAAATTTTTTTGTAAAATCTCAAAAGTTTTGATAAATCAATAGAAATTTTGGTAAATTGTTAGATATATTGGTAAATCATTAGATATTTTAACAAATTCATAGAAATTTTGGTAATTGTTAAGAGTTAGTATAAGGTTAGAAATTTTGGAAATATTGATAAAATCATAGAAAATTGGATAAAGTCTCATAAATATTGGTAAATCATTAGATATTTTGATAAATTATTAGAAATTTTGGAAAATCGTACAATATATTGGTAAATCTTTAGAAATTTTGGTAAATCGTTAGATATTTTGGTAAATCTTTAAAATTATTGGTCAATCGTTAGATATTTTGGTAAATTGTTACAATTATTGATAAATCGTTAAATTTTTTTGCAAATTGTTAGATATATTGATATATCCTTAGAAATATTGATAAATCGTTAAATATATTGATAAATCCTTAGAATTATTGGTAACCGTTAAAAATTTTGATAAAGTCATAGAAATTTTGATAATTACTAAGATTTAGTATAAGGTTAAATAACATTCAAGTTTCAAAATGATAGATAAAAGATAAATGTTACTACATCAAGATGTTTGGTTTTTGAAAATTATGATAGGTATTATTTGTGTTTGCTATGAGTTAAAACATAAGTGTTATTTGTTTATTTATTGTTTTAACCCTAACATCTTAATTTTTTATATAATTTAAAAAATGGTAAAAAAATTTATAATATTCAATTTTATATTAATATTAATATTTACAAATAATATATTAATATTATTAATTTTAAATATATATAAAATCCTATTAAAATAATAAAAATATTTTTATATTTATAAAAATCATAGATATATAATTTTATATTAATTTTTAAATATTTTATAATTAAATTTAAATAAAAATATATTTTAAAATCATTTAATTTAAATTTGAGTTGGATCAACTTGAAAATAAAAAACCATTGATCAAGTCCAACCCAAGACCAATTGAGCAGACTTGGTCAAGCGGACTACTTGGCCCATAAATATCTTGTAAAATATGATTGTCGAGTGAGGATAAAATTAAAACAAAAATAATTGAAATTGAATATAAAATGAATGATATTTAAAACATTCATTGACATAGGTGAAAGCTATCACCCACTTAAATAAAAAGTCCCTTGATCTTATTATTTATCAAAGCTACCAAATGCGTTGTTATTTGAAACTCATGTGATTGTGATGTAATAAATGAGCTATTATGTCGAATTCAAGCAAACCAAACATGCTATTGATGGGTTAGGTTTGAATCTCATTTTATATATATTATGTGTGAGTTTTGTTTTAGTTTAAATTTCTATCATTATGCTATGTGATATTTATTTTTTGTTATAATTATTTAAATTGATATTGTATGTATTTGTAGAATTCTACTTGTAGCCTAAAATAATATTATTTCTTTTTTAATTTAAAGATTATTTTAATTACTTGCTAATAAGGGATTGACTTTGTTGCAAGGTTAAGGGTTTTGGACTTTCATGGCTTAAGTTTGAGTCTATATTGTAGGAACTATGTTTGAGCTATCTATAGATTTATTTTAATTTAAATCTTATTATTTGTATTTTGAAATACTTTATTTCAATTATAGTTATTTAAACATGTAACTTTTAAAGGTAAATTTATTATTTCATTCAATAAAGGGAACTGTACAATTCAGGGGAAAAAATAACAAACATTCGTCATAAATGAGAAAGGATAAACTCCATCAACGTAGCAAATGTTTTAGCCTTAGCATCAATAAAACATTATGACATGTTGACAATTGACTTTGTCAGAACTGAAGCACGACATATTTGAAGTGATTGCAAACACTTAACACGATACGAAAATCAACCTTGGATGGTCCAAATCGGCGAGAAAAAATCAACAAAAGAATTGAGCATTCACCAAATTATAGAGGACGACAATAAAACCATTCCTAAAATCACTTGTAAAACTAAGATTACATGCGCAAGCAATACTAAAAATCATACTACAAGAGTAGACAAAAACTTCTAAAACTAGAGACTTATTAAACAATGGTAAAAAAAACAAAAAAAAAATATAAAACTTAAGACAACACAGCTCCAAATCGACTCGTGAAATCATTTATTATTCTGAAATATTCTCAAAATAGAAACATATTAAGAAGCTGATGAAGAACCACCCACTTTACAAGAAAAACTACTGGTGGTCGGTGGAGTTTTAGCGAACAATAGACATCGTCATCTATCCATCATGACTGTGGAGTGAAAAAGAGAGAAAAAAAATAGATCTGCAAGCTGAAAAAGAGAGAAGACATGTGGAGTGAATGAGAAAAAGAAAGAAAAAAATAGTTGGTGGAAGGGGAAAAATAAAGGGCGATAACCAACCCAGAAGCTAACACTGCTGCTGAACAAAACAAAAGATAAAAATAGTTCAAATGTTATTTTTGTTATTGCTATAATATATTATTTTGATGAGATGATAGGTGGTGTAGGAGATTGGAGGTAATTTACACGGGTGTCTAGAGTTGTTAATGGTGATTTAAGAGTATTTAGGGAGTAGTGGTGAGTAGACCTGCTCATGGGCTGATCACCTGACCCGAAAAGTGATAGGGTTTGGGCAAAAATATAGGCTTGAAAAATGAACTTGGGCAAAAAAATAGGGCCCATTTTAAAAACAGGTCGAGCCTCGATTAAAACATTTTGGCCCTAGCCCGACCCGAATTCATTAAATGAAAAAAAATTGCTATTTTTTTGTTATTTCAATGATATTTTCTTATTGTTTTCTCTCTATTTTGCTACCATTTCACTATTTTGTTTCTACTATTTTGTTATTATTGTTTGGATATTGTATAACACTTGTTTTATTGTTAATTTTGTTATTATTTTAAAGATATTTTCTTGTTAAGTTGCATCTATTTTAGTATTATTTAAGTATACATATTTTTTTTAAAATTTATTTTCAATTTGTTTGGAAATATTTATTTTAATGTTTTTAGTTTTTTTGATGTATAATATATATTTAAAAATTATGTAAAGAATAATATAATATAAAAAATTAATATGGGTGAGCTAGGTCGGGCCCGGATTTTAATATTTTTATCTGGGCCGAGCTTAAATAAATTTTTAGGCCCATTTTTCGAGTCGAACCCTAACAAACGAGTCTAAATTTTTGCTTCAGCCTGACCCATAATCACCTTTGGTGGTGAAATTTGGCTAGAGCATTGATATCAGGGTATAAGCTTGGAGTCTTTTTAATGATACAGACATGAAAAATACGATGTAACTTAGAATATATCTTAGAGACTATATATGGGAGATTTTATAATATATATATGTTAGATAGTTAGTAGTTGACTAGTTGAGTTATGAGATGCCAAGTGGATTTTGATGAGATTAAGCGTCAATTCACATGGCAAGCACACAAGTAGGGATGAAGTAAGAAATTAAAAAGTTTCTGTTAAAATAACTTAAATTTAATTTAAAAAATTTTGAAATGAAATTTATCGTTTAACAAAAGCATTAAAAGGGATTTAATTGAAAATTTAAATTAAAAAAAATTAAAGTATAATTAAATCATTTAATTTAGGAAGGTTCAAGCGATTGAAGTCTTCTATCAACTTGCGACTCTTTCATTAAAGTGATTAACTTGACAAAATAGTGCAAGCCAACATATTCAATCTCAAAAGAGATAAAAGCATGTTGTTGATCCCTCTATAAAAATAGTGGATATGATGATGTTCAAAACAAGTGTAATGATGATGGAATCGATTCCCATCTGTTATATCCATATATATTGTTAATGCAATGTTAATCACTGTTAATAAATATTACTTTCATAAATTGTTTTTGATGATAATAAAATGATAAACATAATAAAAGTAAATACGAAACTAAATCCATTTAGAAGTTCTCCTTAGCATGTGAAGTCGAAGCAATTGAAGAGGAAAATTAATTCATCACTTTGGTTCGACTTATAGATACCAACTACCAAATACCGATGTGGCAAACCATGATGAATTCAATGGTTTCCATACCAATAGTTTTAGGATAATATAAATGTAAAGCAATGGGAAGAAGGGGCTATTGATTCCTTTTGTAAAATGTAAACTTCGTCAGTGCGCCGACACAAGCATAAAATAAGAACAAGTGATCTACAAATGGATTTTTGCTTTTGCCCTTTTTGACTTTGGCTGCCCTAATGCTACATATTAACTTATGGTTCCCAAATACTGCTGTCAACATCACAAAGTTTAGCCACTGATTTAGAATAACTATGATTTCTAAGCATGGCAAATTGATAGCTAAGATATCTTAAATACATTTCAAACATAATTTATCTTGAAGATAGGAGACATAGACAAATGGACCTATAATTTGAAGGGTTCATGAAAGCTCGATGGAATTGTGTGGAAAAGAATAATTAGATAATGATAATACCCCAATGATAGGGGATACAAATATAGAAGACCAGCTATTTTGCCAACATGCCCTCATATCATAGAAGCAAAGGCACATGCTAAATTCCATGAATATGGGGCCTCAAACAAAAATGATGCGTCACTCCCACTAGAGTCTAGAAAACATGTCATCAGCCAAAATAGACTTGTTTTTGTTTACGAAGCTTTCAAAGATCACATAATTCCACCCACAAAATCTCCTACTTCTTGACGGGGATCCTTTGAACTTTCTTTTGCACATCTGAAACATAATATTATTTTAAAATAAAAGAAGAAGAAAAGGGGAAATTTTGATAGTGGGAGGCCTTTAAAACTTGTTGTGGGGTGCATGTGCAACAAGTTGGGTGATGTAGGAGATGAGAAGACCATCTCCATCGAGGATTTTTAACTAAGGCTGAGCTTAGATTGTCTCCCTATCTCTATAGAAAAAGAAAAGATAGCCAATATTGAAAAGCTTCTTTGCGAAAAAAAAGGGATGGCATATGACCGATGCTGACGGTCATTTGGCCACAGGGAATAAAGCACGGCCGCCCAAATTTCAGGTTCGGGATAGATAAAGATCCAAACAGCAGCTTAAACTATTCATTATCCCATATATTCTTTTACAAACTTTTGATATTTTATAGTCTTTTTTATTATTAATTTATGGTATATGCATGAGAAACGAGGGCAGGGAAAAGCAAACGCTTCAACAGTCTTTGTGATTACTTATTTTTGACTATTTGAGAAGAACAGTTATGGATTCCACGTCCAAAAGTGAAAGTAAAAGCTTTTTCTTCGCAGACCAAATAGAATTATATTTATTGATTTCTCTCTAACAATGATAATATATAATTTTTTACATGAATGGAGAAAATAATTCTTCTAAAACATATTTGAACTGCTGCTAGAATATTGAAAAGAAATACAATGGCTTTCTTGCTTTTTACTTCATTAAGCTTCAACATGATCAACAAAAGAAAATCAACACAATTCACAAAAGGGTATGTTTTGAAATTATACCCATTTGATCATAATGTTTAATTTGATCCTTTTTTGTTGAACATGTATGCTGAAAGGATACTCATGAAATCCATCATCAGCTGTGGAGAAAGTTCAATTTTGATGGGTTAACTTGGTGTTAAAAATTGGGGTACCTTTAGCGTTAAGTGGTCCTCTTTTTTCTTTTCTTTTTTCCTTCAGAAATGATCAAATGACCTAAAAAAGGAAAGCCCCAATTTTTTTTTCCTTACCAAAATGTAATATTTACATGCAGCTGAAGTCACCATTTTTGCCTAATGTTGTCTTCTCATAAAAACTTGGAAAGTCAGCAAATACAAAAACATGCAGTACACCAAGCTTTGATATTCCACCTTTGACGCCTGTTTCACAATATATACCATTTAAAAAGAGAGAGAGAGAGAGAGGGCGAAACTAAAGAAAAAAAAGAAAGAAAGAAAAGATTAATCCTTTTTATTAAGAAAACGATAATATAATTTTCTCCTATAAATATTTTACCTCAATTTGCAGTTTGCTTACTCTTTTTTTTCTTTCGTGGCTACCGGTATACAATTTGTTGATATATTTCCGCTTTTTCTTATTAGTATTGATAAAATTTGCTTAAAGTAGGTCAATGGGATTAGAAGAAAACAAAACTTATGGTATGATTACCTTGGTGGCAGAGGAAGTAAGAGAAATGGAAGCCGATGAAGTTGATGAAGAAGTGGCCAAGGCAGAGAGGCCCACATTGTAAGCCATGGTTCCATCAGGCTGAAAGAGACCGTAGTTCCTTTCAGAGGTCGGTCCGGGCTTCATATCTTCATTGAACAAAGCAAACAAATACACTTCCAACCTCATGTTTGGTCGCAGAGGTGTCCCCTCATTACTCATCTGCCTTCTCAACAAATTCCTGTTGTAAACAGCTGCATTCTGGACGGTAGCTCCGACTTCATTAGAGTCCCCTTTAGACGGCCACCCCGTCTCGGAAACCCTCACCTCGATCCCACCGTAACCCAACCTAGACATGGCATAAACAACAGCGTCAACCTGCGCGTATAACATGTTGTCGTAGTGTAGCTTGGTGTAAGGGTCGACCATCCCTGGGTTCTTGTTGAAAAGAGCATAGTCCAAGGAAATCTTGTTGGGGGAATCCTTGTAAGCAAAATATGGGTAGGCATTGATCCAAAATGGGGAACCGGTGCTTGATAAAAATTGCAAAAATTGTGACATGACACCCGAGACCTCCCCCTTGAAACTACCAGCGGAAGGAGGGTAAGATACCTCCAGAACCGCTAATGAATTGGGGGTCGAAACCTGAATGTACTTATCCAGTCCTAATTGAACTAAAGCACCATGGATACTGACAATGGCGGGGACAAGATACCCTAGCAGTGATGTGTCGTCGTCGGTGAAGATCTCATTTCCTACGGCGATCCCGGTGATCTTGGTGGCAGGAAAATAAGGCTTGATATGGGTACTAACCCATTGAAGTGCTTGTTGGGGATCCATTATGACAGGTAACATTTGGTTTTCAACTGTGACGATAAGCTCAATGTTGGAGTTGGCAAATGTGGTTAAAACCTGAGGATTGGTGTCGTAGATTCTTGCTTTTGTGAGCTTAAGGGCGGTCAAGAGATCAAGAACCTTGTCGGGTGGAGGCAAATTGTCGCCAACTTGACCGTAATTGATACCTAGAGATGTAACTCCTTGTATAAACCCATAATCTGTAAAGTAACAAGATATAGAATAGATTAAGTATATATTTTAAAAAAAAAAGCACATTCAACAAAGAAATAGAAGGAACATTGAAAAAAAAAAAATAAGAACCTGAAAAACAGAGAGAAAATAGAAGGAAAACATGAATCATGATGCCAAGTAATGTTTTGTTTTAGAATGAAGAGAGCAAGAAGAGAGACTTAAGATATAGGGGAATAAATAGAGAAAGTGAATTCTTTGCTTTGCTTGTTGGAGGTTAATTAGGAGGGGTGAGGGGAGAGGGTTTTAGGCTGCCTTCACCATGTTATCTTACCACCCCTTCAACTGGGTTTTTAAACCACTTGGGTTTTCCATTTTCATACAGTACTCCATGTCTTTCTTTTCAGACATGGCTTGTCTGTTTCCAACACACGTCAACTTCTACCAATTCCTTAAAGGGAGGATTATGACACTATTGCCCCCGCCCGCTTTCTTCGGACAAAAGGAAAGATGCAAAATCCCTCTAGTGCTTAAAAGTACTACTACGACTACTTTCCCATTTTTAAATTTTTCTTAAACAAATTATAGCATCTTAATATTATTGTATGTAATCATATTTTCATTTATTATGTTAAATAATATGAATAAAATTACCAAAACTTTTACTTGTTGGGTTAAGACATTGGAGGATCTCAACAACATAACTTTTCTTTTATATTTTAGAACCTTTTAAACTTCTCCACTTTATTTAATCAATTTTTTAAATTACTTTTTAAGTTAAATAAGATTTATTCTATTATTTTTATTCCTTAAAGTTGTTGATTTTAATATTAAAGTAAAATTATTTTGAATTTTAATGAAGCAATAAAAATTCTATACAATTTCAAAATTAACATAAAATCTTAAACGGTCATTAAAATTTTTAAAAGATTAATTAAGTGTATTATAAATATATAAGCATTCACAAGAAATTTTAAATTATTATTTCGTTTTATTTTATAAAAATATTAATTTATTATTATTATTAAATTATTATAATCATAAAATATAAATTAATTTAAAATTTTAAAATGTTTTTACTTTAATATTAAAATCAATGATTTTCAAACCTCATCTTGAAACCTATTTTTCAAAATTTTTAAGATAACTTGAGTTTGAATAAAATTAATAATTTTCATAAATAAAAATTATAGATTAGAAATTTATTTAATTTAAAAAAAAGCATAAGTTTTAAGGTTTTCTAGTATATTATCCTTAATGAAATGGTGATGACAGATATTCTAGCTTTGATCTATAAAAAGTAAAAACTCTAGCCCTCAAGATTCCAAAACCTTTTAGGGCTTAGGTTTATCTAATGAGGGTCAATCACTTTTTCTGTAAAAGGACAACAAAGGCTGATTTTATGACTCATTTTAACCAACAAAACTGCAACCCTCCATTTGAGTTAAATTTACACATATGTTTTTTCCCCTTTGCATTGCATGTGCCCAATGGGGAATCAATGGTTTAATTTAATCTCTTCACTTCATTATTTGCATTATCCAGCAAAAATAAAATTTATCAACTTTCTTTTGTTTTCTTCCCAAAATTACCATCCAATTTCTGATCTATTCACTTTTATTTAACTCTCTATATTTTTATTATATCAAAAAAAAAATTCAATTCTTAGTAAGAGTTTATTTAGATATTATAAAGAGTACTGTATTTAGTCGCAAATTTAAAATAAATTTATTTGAGTGTAATAAAAATATAACAGATTAATTAAATTGATAATAGCTAGCAAAGTTTAGACTTTAGGAATTTTGATATCCTACCAAGAAATTTTTTTTTGAAAGAGTTAGAAATTAAATTAAAATTTTCTATGAGGGTCATGTAACTTTTTTCATTGTATGCTTAAAATTTTATAATTTTTAGAAAAATTAAATCACAATATTATTAATTTAGGGGGTTAAATCATGTATTGATTTATATTTTTTTTGAATTTTAAAAGAGTTAAAACACAAAATTTTCCATTATAAGGGGACATGGTGTAAATAATATGTTCCCCATATTTTATTAACTTGATAACTCTATTTCATTTTCAACCAATTAAATAAATAAAAAAGAGATAGTATTTGATATATTAGCATCACCATAGGCCGAGTTAATAAATTGTCACATGTCTATATATATATATATATATTAATATTTTCCTATATTTATTGAACACTTGTCATTACTCCAAGCTTATATTTTTATTTTGAAATACATAATAATCCTATGCATATATCAATTTATTTTATCACCATAAAGTTAATATTTTCAGACTCAAATTCTTTATGGATGGATGAAACCAAGTTTGGATTGCACAAAGATGAGGCCGGCTCATAAAGTCTCTTTTTAATTTTGTAATATCAACATTAAAATTAAAATTTTAAAACATTTGGTGAGTCTTTTGTAATAAATCTTTGCTTAGTTTGTGTATAGTCCTACTCCCCTTAAATCATCTTTCTGGCTTTACTGATTTGAGTTGAGTTAGTTATTTAATTAAATTATTATTTTAATTGAAGAAAAAAGGGAGGACAAATTTCAAAGTTGTTTTAGTTATTAATTTAGTCTAATCGTGATTCATCAAAATTAATCTTTTCCGTTGATTAACCAATGCGCAAATGTATTACATTGAATTGGAATTCTCATAGGAGAATTTAAATTTAACTGCTGCACCACTTTAATGATAAGGTAATTGACAGGTGCGGTTCTCCTTCAAAGCAGGAAAAAAAAATTCAAATCCAACTCAACTATTTATTTTGGATTTGAATTTTATAACTTGAACCAAGTAAAAATAAAGTTGGGAAATAGGAGAGACAGCCAAGTTGAATAAAGTTGTGACATTGCTTTTTGAGAAGGAGACAAACAAGGTGTGTGTGGATGCATGACAACAGTGTTTTTTTTTTTTTAAAGAAAAATTGTTTGGGAAAAATGTTTTTTCAAAAGATCATAAATTAAGAAATTGAGCTAAAAAGAAAACCATTTGAAAAGTAAGGTTTGGCGAGTGGATAAGGAATGTATACGTAGAAATTTCCAAAGATAAGTGTCCTTATCTTCACTTATGGTTCTTTTCAATCTTTTTCTTTCTTTATTTAAATAAAGATCTTGCATTTTGATATAAAACACATTATTTTTTGTTTTTTTTTAAAGTTATTTGTGTTTAATTCAAAAATTTTCAGATATTATAATTTAATTAATAATTCAAGACATTTTAATTTCAGATGATTCAGTTTAAATAAATGGATTTTAAGTCCAGTTAAATTGGATAAAAAAAAGAGAGGGAAAAACACGTTACATTTTTGCTGACAGCAGATTTTAAAAATAGATTTAGAGGCAGGAAGGCAAATTTGATAGTCAAAAGATAACCGTGTAAATGGTGACGTAGAAATAAGTAGCCACCATGAGAGACTGTTGAATTGAAGTCCCCGTCAAATCTTGTCATCATCCATTAAGTTTAGGATTTTGGTTAGATATTAAAATGGAAGTTAGGCGCAGAATCTAAGAAAAGCGGTGTAGAGGTTGAAAGGTATAAATCTATCTTAAGATTGAAACATCAACTGCAACTGCCATACGAAACCTACCTGCTGCTGCCACCACCACTTTTCCTTTTGTGATTTATCTAGTTCACATGTAAACGGGGAGGACGTACATCCATGATGACTTGCTCGCCATTTCATTATTATATTACGTATTCTGTCGTTTAAAACGACGTATAACGAACAACTACAAATAAACCCTTTCAAGTGAGCTACATTGTTGGAACTTTGACGCTCTCTTTTTTATTCCTCGTGTTCATGTATGTGATGGATTTGATCAACCAAGGCGGCTTAATTAGCCCAAACAATCAAACTAATCAATTCAGCAGTCAATTTTAAAAGCACGTATTAGTTCTCTAAGTTCATGCATGTATTGTTAAGCTTGCATTAATGCAACACTCAGCTATAGTTAAAGCTTAACTTTGGGATATCTAAGTGACTGAAGGGTGGGTTGAGACCTCATCTTCGCTGGTTTTGTCTCCTCACTAATAACGATAGATGATGTTGGTGCCATGATTCTATTCTCTACGTGATGTCAGCAGCTTATTTAGATTTTGCTTCAAGATCTTAATTACCTAGTTTTGATAATAAAATTAAGCAAAAAAAAAAGAAAGAAAGAAAGTACATATATCTCTTGATTATATTTAATGCTTTGATCTTATATAATTCTATAGTAAATTTATTTTTAAAATTTAGATGATGTATTCATTAGTGCATACACCATTTATGAATGATATTAATTATATTTTTGTACTTTTAGATAATGGGGTTGAAATTTGTAGTTAGTGGTTAGTGACGGAGAAGGTTAAAAGGAGGGCTTTATTAACTTTTATACATTAAAAAAATCTGCTACTACAACTACTATATTAAACCCAAAATCTATCTAATAGTGTGGGTTTAGAAAGTTTTCGTATAAATTATACTGTGATCATAAAACATTTAAACAAATGTAATAGTATAAAATTTACTTTTTAATATATTTCAAATAAAACTCCATCATTATATTAACTTATATTTTTATAGTTCTAAAAAATTAATAAATTAACTATTTATTAATTTATAATTTATAAAATATAATGGACCAATGTGATATTTTTCTATTTTAGAGAAGCCCTTACCCTTACCCACCTTTTTGGTCCATCTCTAAGTACATACTCTAATATTAGGAGTTTAAAATTTTCATTATACACTGGATCCATCGAATAATAATTACTTACATACAAAAGCACATCCTTTTGTCAATGTCTTATTCTTCCATTCAACAGGGAGCATACGTATAGAAATTAGAAAATACAACATTGATAACTTTTTAAAACTTGTTTAAAACGCATTCAAACTTCACCTCTTTAACAGAGACATTTAGATATGTGTGTGAGAGAAAATGTATGTATGATGTTGAGCAAAGAGAGAGAGAGAGAAGTTGCATGGGCATGTGGTATAACCCCAAGCTTTGCATGTGATCTGACTGGTAAAAGAGAAGGTTGATGTTAAAAAGTGACCTTTGATTAAAAGGACTCCACATTTTCATCAGTTGTCTATGGATATGTTTGTAGAATCTTCACATATATATATATCATTTTCCGTGCTTTAATAAACCATCGATTCCATCCATGAAAAAGTAGAGCGCCAAAAGAAAAGAAAGATATTATTGTTTCATGATCTCTATTTTCCACTGATTTATAGTATAAATCAATAAATTGGAAAAAAAAAAAAAAGCAGCCCCCTGCCCCCTCTCCCATGTATACTCTTTTAACTTATTAGCTGGTCAATGCCATCTTTTCTTTTCTTAATTGCATATCCAAAGGGGATTTTGTATGTATCATAAAGAAGATTACCAAAGAAACATACTTTTGATAAAGACATTTTGGTATTAGAAAAGGAGCCATCGTTACATGGAAAATGGATATTTAAGGTTCAGTGCACGAAAGGGTTGGATGAACAGTATTTACACATGAATATGTTTGCCCAGAAACAAGCTTATTTCCAATGATACCAAACATCAGGTATTATTTGGTTTACAGAGAGTGTGGGTAGGGGACTGTTAAATCGATTTTACTTTGAGAAAAGAAAGGAGACAGCTAATGTATATCTAATTTCAGATGTGGATGATGGTTATTGTGATAAGATAAGCCACTTGTCAAAAGAAATGAAAAGCAAGAATGGTTATTGGTTAAGTACCAGTTATTTAGGGTCGGAGCTTTTTATACTTGGCATGCAAGTAGAATCAGCCAATACACATACATATTACAAAAAGAAAAATGAAACTGATTTTAAATTTGATTTGGGGAATTAAAAGTTTCAAAATGATGATCAAAGACTCTTTGTCCTTATTTTGCCGTCATGATGTTATTCTTACCCCAGATTGATAAATTTTTAATACAAAATAAATATCCACAACCACCCTATTTCCCAGCTTAATTTAATAGGAAGTCGTGCGTCACGTTATTAATTAGTGGTATCCAGAATTTTATGAATAAAACTGATGATTCTTTCGGAAGCACTATTTTTTTTTTTTGAGGGTTGTAATTGAATAAATGAGCACAATATTTTATAGGATTCTTGACGGTTGACACACATGATAGGAGAAGGAATCCTCAGTTCTGATTCCTCGGATTTCATTATTCTTTATTTGATTTTAATTAAAATTACAGAATTTTTACTCTGTGATAAACTTTTTTTTTTATAACTTAGAGTAGCCCAAAATTAGTAGGTCCATCTCATATGGTTAGCCTCTTCCTTAACCAAAAATGAATGTTAATGGCCCAAAATGCCTTGAATTTTTGGGCTTATCCCTCTTTAGGAAATATAATTTTTTGGGTTATCATTTTATAGTTGTACAAATCTTTTATCGGAAGCCTGCACCCCTACCTTACCTTCATCGTTTTGAAAAAGGTATTGTTTATTATATATATATGGCTTTTTATATTTAATTTAAAATTATTATTTATTGAATAAAAATAATTTTGTTTAAATTCATAAAATATATAAATATAAATATTTTTTATTTTTTATTTTTTTTTGGTTATTTCTTTTACAAGAAAAAAAAAACTCTAGTTTGACAATACAAAAGGGATTGTGGATGTAAGATTGAAATCTCATGCTAAAAGTCTATGACTTGGGCGAATTGATCCATTGGTTCCTTTTTCCGATTAAATTTTGATTTTGTCAATGTGTGTACTCATATTATATTTTTGTTATGGTTTAGTTTTATATATAATCATCATATTTAATATTTTATTTATTTAAATAATTTTTTAAACATAAAACTTTTATTAAAGGACAAAAATAACAACCAAAATAAAAATCAAAGACAACGAAGAACAACTAAGAACCCAACTAATAGATTTACCCATTACACCCCTTCTTATATCCTTTAGAATCATTGATATTAGTAGTAAAAATATTATCATCCAAAATAGAAATAAGACCAGAAGGAATGATATTCCAATCATCATAGTTTGCATGTAATAAGGTTATCCTAACCATAAAATGTGTCACTTTTTGACATCTCGACTGTTCAAAAGAACATATAAGTGAAATCAAATTTTAACAATAAACAATCTTGAATTAATAAGTCAAATTCTAAATGTTTGCATTAGGCTTCATAAAAGCATTAATAACCTCCAAACATCGGAATGAATAATAACTTTATCAAAATGCAATGGTTTTAGCTAAGACAAGCTTCTAGAATCGAAAAAATTTTAGCTGTGTGGTGTTCCATAAGAATCAATGAAAAACTTGTCATCCCCTTAACGAAACGACGGTTACCATCCCAAAAAATGGCAACAAAGGTTGTGGCATTAGAATACTTGCAAATAGAAATATCTACATTACACTTCACGAGAAATAATTGTATGAAACAGTGACGTCACGTCATCTGTATCCCTTTTTCTATAATTTAATAACAATCAAAATTTTCATCCTGAATTTCAAGATTTTTTATCTTGAAAAAATCAAATTCAAATGAAAATCTTGAAATTCAAGATAAAATTACTAATGTGATATTAAATTATTAAAAAATGACAATATTTTTTATTTCATACAATCCTTTATCTGCACTTCAAATATTCACCCATCGATTGTATCTAATGTACAAGTTAACTCAATTCTATACTACTTGTAATCATTTGTATTTTATAAATTTTAATATATTTTAATTATTTTAATTTTGATATATATTTAGTTTTTTTTAATGTAATTTATATATTTACATTTTATTCATAGCTATCCAAACCTAAAAGAGTACTTTTCTTTGCCGGGTTATTGTACGAAGGAGATTTGTTGCTTGAAGAAACGAGAACAAAAGCCACCAAGTATTTGCTCATACGAGGCGTGGAGTCTTGAACCGCCACTCATTTCTACAATCTCAGTCGACATAACCTTTAATATAAATTACTTTTATTTAGAAAAGAAGATGATTTTTTTATTAGATTAATATACTATTTTTGGTTCAATATTTATTTTGATATTCAATTTTTTTAATTTAATATTTAAATTAAACTTTGAAATCAAATTAAAATATAAATGAAACATTTAACTTTTTTTATTTTTTAAAAGAAAAGAATCATTCTTTTAGAAAAATAACGAAGCTTAATAAATTCTGTAAAAAATTCAGAATATATATACACAGAGATAAACATGTATCCGAGCACAAGTTAGTCATCCCACAACCACTTAAACTCGTCCATTGGTGGCGCTTCCATGATCATTCTATCCAAGTCTTTGAAAGAAAAAGCCTTGGTTAACAAGGGAACACCACCAGTGCCGACGCCTACAGTAGCGGTGCCACATGGCCTTTCAGCTGCAACCTTCCCATGGACTTTTGTTTCGGTTTTAATACCGGAAAATGAACTCTCCTCGATCCATGAAACGCAACAATCCTTGCCTGTAAGCCTTTGAACTACAGATTTGAAGCTGACGGGGTCTGTTTCAACGTACTGAGTACCAATCAGAACAACTTTAACATTTTCATGAGACATACCCTTTGCAGCCATCGGCAAAAAAACAAAAAGGAAAAAAGCTTAAACGAATCGGAACTAATACTGCTAATAATTCTTCGCTTGAAAATATGCTTACGTACGGTTTTAGATCTAAACTGCAACTTGTAATAATGAGGGTTGCAGGGATTATATAGGGAAAAGGAAAGGGGGAGGAGGACAGATACACGAACCGCAAAAGGTATAGGGTTCGGCAAGTTGAGTTGACTGTATATATGCAGTCAAAGCAGAACGCCTTTAGTTTGTAAGCCAAGATCTGCAGGGAAAGGTGAAATTACCAAGTCTTAGTCAAACCACGCAAAGAAGAAATTGTGCAAAGTCGTCTTCCTTTTTTCCTTGTATAGTTATGGTTGTTTAGGGTCCTATAAATCATATAATATATATGTTATGCTTATAATCATTGGCATCCAAGCTTAGGCAACATCTATTAACAAAGACCAAGGATTCAATGATTGAATATTTGACCAATGGTCAGTAGAGTATTGAAATAATAAAAAACAGTTCAATTTTTTTCATTTAAACTAAACCATTTTATAAGATCTAGCTCTGTAAATTTTGACATATTTAATAAAGAGAACCATAACCTTCTATTTTTGGTACTTGAAGATTCTTATATCAAATTGCTTCAGAAAAAAAACTCTTACGTCAAATAAACTGAACCCTTGTCCTTTCATTGTCGAACTAATAAACAACTTGGCCAATAGTTCCAGATAGGCTACCCTGGCACCTGGTTTCTAAGAATCTGCAGCGAGAGCGGTTTTCGGCAATGATTTGCTAGTTGTGCTCAGGGCATATCTGGTGGCACCTTAAGCCTTTTTTTTTTTTCTACAGTTTCATATTAAGAATATTTTAGTTTATCACGCCTAATTTTAGGGTAGAAAATAATTAATCTAAAAATAGTAAAATTTCCGTAATTATTTATTTTTTGTATTATTTTGGTATAAAACCCGACGTTAAGGAAACAGGAACCCTTGGAGATTAACGATGACATAATCCAATTATTACAACTTTGGTTGGTAACCCATGTTTTATTGCCTCCTTAATTAATACGCTGGAAGGAAAAAAAAGAAGACAAGTTTTTAGTTTTTACCCTATTTAACTGGTTCTAGAAGTGGAAACAAAGGTAAAGAGTTGAATTTAAGCTATATTAAGGTAGCTTTATTGTTTCCCAAAGATTCTAGTTATTCCGATAGGGACGTGATGTTTGTAGGCTCGACAAAGAAAGGTTAATGGGAAATACCAAGATGGCAAGACGTTTCGGGCACAGAAAATATTAAGTCTTTCTTACTGAAAAAGATTGAAGCAAATCCTGGGGGTGCGGGGGGACTATACATGCATTCAAAGCAAAGCCCCAAGAAGTTTCCCTCAAAATTATTTTGTTAGCTTCCTATTCACATTCCAGCCTATTGTTTATCCTATAAAGTTATTAATCTAGATATAAATTGATTCTTCAAATAAAGTGGAAAATTACTTGGGAAGGTAGTTGACATGTTCCTTGTTATTCCCATGAGCAAAATGTGGAGGTTAACATCATATTGGAATTGGATAGATGGTTTGAAATGAAGGAAAATTAGTGACATTGCGAAGTTAAACTGGGGATTTTTTGGTGGATGGAAGAAATGTATACAGGGTGGCTGCCACAAACTTGCTTGGTTCTCAAGTTCCACAAGTAGCGCACAAGTACGGTACGAAAAGAGGAAAAGGACGAGAAAGAAAGGGGTTCACAGCTACATGAAACTTTCCTACATAACTTTTAAAAATCTTCTTATCTTAGTCTCCAGATACATGTCAAAATTTTCCTTCTGTTAGTATTACGTCCGGGAAATTTCGCCAAGGCGCAGAGTTCCACTTAGCCTAGCCAGCCAGGCTAAAAGTCAATCATTGGCCAGAACTCAAAAGTCAAGGAAGCAGCTGGAATTACATATGGGCTGCAACTCCCCTTTTAAGGTTTGGAGTAAAAAACATTGGATTTTGTAATGGGCCTTTTATCACTATGACATTCCTGGAAATATGTCTATGATTCAGATAACCCCTTTCAATATCACCTTTGGGCCCTCTCTCTCTCTCTGCCCTGCTTGCACATTTACCCAATTCAGATTATGCCTAAATACTTTGATTTTCTTGGTTCATATTCCATGCTTAAATCACTGCAATCGGCTCAAACGGATTCTCCATGCATTTAGACAATATTTGTTTTTGAGAATAAGTTTCTTTAATTGAACACATTTAGTTACCATGCTTATGCTAGGGATGGGCGTGGATCAACTTAACATTTTCTCAAACCTTCATTGACAAACTACTTCCCCTAAAATTAAACTAATTGATCCATTCATCCTTTCTAATAGCGGAAGTTGTTCTTTATTACACATTAACCAAAATGGCTTCATCACATTGCAAAACGAAAACTAGTCCTGTTTAATGTAATGTATGAACCAACAAAACTATGTTCCTTGATTCAAACTTCAAATTGCCCGCAATTTCTTAACCTAGTTTGTAGGGAGAAAATTTTCCACTTGGTTACTAGGCCACTATAGCCAGGAACAATAATAAACGAACATGTTACCATGCACTCAACTTTCTTAAAGAACAAGGGAAGAAAATAACCGTGGAATGTCATCAAAATCGCTCTAATTGGAGTGGAACATGGGCCATCATCCTCGTCGCCATCGTTTGTTATCATTATTATTCATAAACATAAATAGTCGTATCCTTTTGTGAGAATATTGTTGAATTTTTCATATAATATTTTTCGTGTTTTAATTAAGTATATGATATATATCCATTATATATATGAGTGAAAGAAATAAAAAGAATATAATGATTTTATAAAAATAATTAACTATTGGTAAAGTAATAAGAAATTTAAATAATTTTATTAATTATATTTTGGTTCTGTTGACAATTATGAGATTTTAAAATCTTGTGCAACTAATTGAGATTCATACTTTATATGAAAAGGCTTTTTTCGTGTTATTTGAGCTTTTAATATATGCTAGAGTTTCAACAATGGCACAATCTCATCAAATCTCAGTAATAGATTTTACTGGCCAAACCCTAATTTAACATACAAAATATTTTCCTTATCCAATTTCTGGCGAATCAACAAACACTTGACAATTAACATGCCATCGCATTTTATTTCTAAAATAAAATATTATTACCTTTCACGGGTCTCTTAAGTGGTTATATCCAAATTTAAGATGTGTTTGTTTCATGGAAAATTATTTACAAAAATTATTTTTTTTACATTTTTCTATGTTTGTCTCGTGAAAAACAACTTAATCAACGAAAAATGAATTGTATGTCAATGGAAAATTAGCTCGTTTTCTTGTAAACTGATTCACTTTTTTGAAAAGTGTAAGTCATTTATTTTTTAGTAATTTTATTTTTATATAAAAATTAACTTGAATCATATATTATAAATATAATTTTTTATTTTAATTTTTTAAAATATTAAAATATTGATATCAAATATTATATTGTTCAATATTATTTAACATACATATTTAATTATTTATATGTAAAAATTTAATAAATTATTAATACAATAGATATAAATAATTATTTAATAGTAAAGTTTTATTTTAATAATAAATATTGAAAATAATAATTTTAAAATTTAAAGGTTATTTTTAATATATTATTTAAAAATATTTATATTAACATTTTAATAATAAATATATATCACAATTTATAAATATTTAATAATTATTTTAATTATATCAATTTCAACATTTGTTTAATTCATTCTTAGTTTCATTTATCCCTTTCAACTCTAATATATCACCATCTACTCCCATATATGAAATATATGTAATTTAAGTTAAGTTTTAATTATTATTTTTTTTGTTATTAAGTTCATATATGATATTTATTATAAATTATTTTGTTATAAAATAAATTTCGATTTGTTAAAATGAAATGTTACTATAATATTTTGTAACAAATATACTTCTGTTGTGTTTCTTTTACTAAGAACAATTTTTAGAAAATGATTTCAAAAAAAATTGTCAAACAACGAAAAAATATTTTACACAAAATCATCTAAATACCAGAAAACATTAATTTAAAAAAAATCAATTAAATTTTTCAAAATTATTTTTCGAAAGTTATTTCCAGTGAAACAAACGCAACTTTATTTATACGAAAGCATTGAAAAGAAAAAACTCTTTTAAAATGCGGTGGTTGAAGGAAAAAAAGAAAAAAGATAGTGGAATATTACCATACAAATTACATTTTCCACAGCATATATAGTTACAACTCAAACATAAATTTGACTTGTTTTCTAATACATTTCCTTTTACTTCACTATGATGATGACCCCTACGTAAATTTTGATGGCTTTTTTCACCAAATATATATATATATATATATTTATATATGGCTCTCCAGCTTCAATTAAATCTATTTGCAGACACAATGGTAATAAATTATTTCTATATTTTTTATTTAAATTTAACCACAAAGCATGGATACTAACATAAAATAAATATTTTAAAAATAATAAAACAATTTCATCCCTAATAATAAATATTTACTTTGATAATTTTAAAAATATAATGAATACAATAATAGAGATATAGAAGGAAAAAGAACATTGTGTTAGATACTACAACAATAAGCACCTTTGATATTGGCAGGATCACCAAATTAACCATAACTTTTGACATTTCAACGGAAATAAGAAAATATTTTAAACGGTAGGTTTTTCTTTTTAAGGAAAATGTGCATCAATAGTCAAGCAATTATAAATTTATAACATAAAAAAAATGATGAAAATAGGTAGTCGTTGAGATATTTTAAAATCGCATGTATTTTTTTTTAAAATTTTTTATATTATTTTAATTTAAAATTTACATTTTTTATTGTTTACATTAATAATAGGTTTAATTTTTCTGTAATAAATTGCATAAAATATTAGACAATTAGAAAATGACCCAGGCTGAACCTTTCTCAATCCTTAAATGTTTAGATCAAACTTGATTTATATTTTAATCTAGCTTTTTTTTTACCCAAGTTTATTTTTACCCTAATATTTTTAGACAAACCCTTTCAGATTTTGAATTGTTATTATTTTTTCTAAAATAAATATTTAGTTTAGCATCCTTCAAATATTACCACGCCAATAAATTTTTTAGACACACACATATATATACTAGTTTTCTTTATCGTATGTATTAATTAAATCACATCTAATTATTTCTTTAATTTTTTTATAAAATTTTTAACGTTTCATTAATAATATTATTATAAAATTAAAACATGACAATTGATATTAGATTAAATTAAATTTAAATATTGTTACCACTAAATAATTTGTTGTGACATTATATCCATTTCAATTTTAATAGTGTATTTAATTTGTAAAAATAGTGATAAACTTAAAAAGACTTTTTTAATTAGTTTTAAAATTTACAGTGACTTATTATGTAAAATTGTAAATTAAATTATTGAATATAAACAAATTGAAAAAACTTATTATGAAAACATTAAAAAAAGTTGAGAGATTTATGTTGTAATTTTTTCCTTATACAAATGCTTACTTTCTTTCTTTCCCGTATGTCAAAATTTTTATAATGTAAACGTATTAAAAACATTGTAATATATGAAAGGGATAAATTAACCATAATCCAATATTAAAAATGATTAAAAGGACAAATCTCAAAACTTCCAAATCTCCTTTTTACCAATAAAGTGAAGAAGAAAAAGGTGGATTCAATTTCTAAAATAAAAATAATGCATAATGAATTTGACTGTGGAGTTCATTTTCAGGCATTAAGACCTACCCTTTGATACTTTCCATTGACCTACTTCTTCCGAGATTTAAGTATCGCTTTCAAATAAAAAGGCAAAATCATTAGACTAAGATGTGTTTCCCACTGCAATTAGAAATAAAATGCTATGGTTCATGCATCTTCCCTCCGCTACTTAACCAAGAAAGCAAATCTAAGGAAGCATAGAATATGGTACACAAGTGTATTTCAAGAAATAACGTGCAAAACTCTAAATTTAGGTTAATTGCGTAACTCTATTAAACTCACTAATTAAATTTCTCATTGCATTCCACCATAAATAATCAAGAAAATAATATCTTACAGCAAAGTAAGGATTATATATATATATCCTTTTCTTTTGGTAGTGTCCATTTTGTGTGGTCATGGAAGGTGCCTATGCTTTGAGATGAAGAATCTCCCTCTTTAGGAACCTATATTTGTCTAATTCTCATCTTTTGACTATCTTTTGAGTTAACCTGAAAATGTTGGCTTTGATTTTTCATTTGTTAAAACGAAACATTCATACCTAATTCATGGATTCCTTCTACACATTAATTTCCTTTTAATCTTTGATTTTCTAGCTAGAAGAGTTGAAATCTCTTTCATCTGTCATAAATCTCAAGAGTTGCTACCTGGATATCAGGAGAAAATGGAGGACCCCTTTTGACCCTTATCTACTTTTACAATTATGAAAAAAACCTACCTAATATCTCATCATTGTCAAGCCAACCAAGTGTTTGTAGGATTCACAAGTGTTGAACTTTAAATTCGATTCCCATCAGGCAATATCATGTGTGGTTATTTATTTATTTATTTTAAGTTTTTATAATAAAAACTTAAAAGTATATTTCAGTTTTCATTTTATTGTGCTTTATATTAACTTAAGTCCAAATCTAATTGATTGGGTACGTTTTATTTATAGTTATACTTTAATTGAAATTATACTTGTAATATCTTCTGAAATTATATTTGTCATCATACTTGTAATCTCATCCCTGAACATTCATGGATTATACTTGGATAATCCAATAAGAAACATGAAGGCCATATCCAGAGTAGTTTGTGGTCGGCAAATTCGACATTGAAAAGCATCATTGAGTCCCTTGTAGCCGAGCATAAAGTTGGGATTTTTCTTCAAACATTTACAAATCTCTTCCTTCCATGAAAAATTAAGCAATACTGATAAAAACACAACCAGAATTTACTCTTCATTTTGGTGATTAATATTGAATGGAGTGGAGAGCCATTATTGAG